>NC_079217.1:22981068-23148568 GCF_029633865.1 Lampris incognitus | reverse complement strand
CCCCGTCTCTCTGTGTGTCTCTTTTACTGTTTCCCTCTGTCTATCTCTATTTTTGTGTCTCTGTTTCTATCGCTGATTCTCTTCCTTTGGTTCCCTCTGTCTCTTTCTGTGTCTGTCTGTCTGTCTCTGTCTGTCTCTCCCTCTCTCTCTTTTTATCTCTCTGTAGTATATCTCTGTCTTCACTTCCTGCTGTCTTCCCTTGCCCCTCCTTATTTCATTTCTGTCCTTCCTTCCCTACCTCTCTACCTCCCCGTCCCTCTCTGTTACTCCTTTCATTATACACTGCCCCCCCCTCTAGGACCCCCCCCCCACACACACACTGGGTGTGTGTGTGGGGGGGCAGGGTTGTAAGGAGGTTAGATAGAACATTATAGAAATGTCAGCTCTTATCCATGCAACAACCAGTATGCGTCCATTAGCATCCATTATATATGATGTGCAAGGGTCATTGACCAAGACACTGAACTCCACAGTGATTTACTCTATTCATTCTGGGCAACTAAATGACTAAAATTCGGGATTGACACACTTGACTCTTCAACCCAGACATGGCCAGCGAATAACTCACTCATACAAACTCCTCAGAGAAAATCTCAAAGTGGTTTGGAAGAAATGCACCAAATCCAACTGCTGCAGTGACATATTTTCTTACACAATGACAGCACATCAGCTGGCTAAGTTGTCGCTAATAAGACTTTCTGGGAGTTTCTGAAGGACTTTGCTCTATTTTACCCTTGGCAGTGAAAGCAGCTTTCTGCCGACACACCCCATACGTCATGACCTCCTTCTTAAATCGGCCAGTTAACAACAATTCAGCAGTTTCTGATGTTTTGTCAGTTGACCCAGTGCAGACCCACAAAAGAAAAGAATGAGCAGTCAAACCTGAAAGACACCAAACAACAACACCCCGATCAAAAGCATCAAGACCATTCCTCAGATGAATAGGGGAAGGTTGATGGGGGGGTTTACTTGCCTCTCAATGAGACATTCTGGGAAAAGCTTTAGCCAAACAGAGGAATACAACAGCGAATGGATAATATGGATTTACTCAAACCAGTGCCACGACAAAGCCAGTGTGTTTCTCTGAACTTTGCACGCATTCAAAATGTCAACCGGAGGATGGGAGGAGGCGAGGGGTGGGTGGATCTGCAGAGGATTGTTCTCAGAAAAGTGATGGAAATGAAGAATGGGAGGGTGGGAGTGAATGCATTAATGCATGAAAAGTACAAGGTACCTTTCTTGGAGAAGAGGGGGAGGAACCATGCTTATGGGTAAAGAGAAATATGAACAGCGTGGTCAAATCTGTTTTACTAGAGCAAAGCTGTGACAGACAAGCTGTTTTGACTCTGTGTATTACATGTGTATACATTAAACAAGGACACATGGTGTCACAGATGTGTTGTCTGACTTGTAAACAGGACGATTTGGGACCATCGTCTTAAGTTTGTAATTGGAAGTAGGCTTCATATTAAGAAAGCCACTTTATTTTGTCGTTGTAGTCTCACAATGAATCTGTTCTCTGCATTTAACAGCGGGCAGCTGCAGCACCCGGGGACCAGCTCCAGTTCTTCTTTCCAATGCCTTGCTCAGGGGCACAGACAGGAGTATTAACCCTAACATACATGTCTTTTTGATGGTGGGGGGAAACCAGAGCACCCGGAGGAAACCCACACAGACATGGGGTGAACATGCAAACTCCACAGAAAGGACCTGGGACGGCCTGGGGTTTGAACTCAGGACCTTCTTGCTGTGAGGCAACAGTGTTAAACACTGGGCCACCATACTGTCCTTTTTTTTTTTGTAAGACTTTTTTTTACTGACTTAGCATTTTCAATTGTGTAGCTAACGTTACCTACACATTATTTACATAATATCCTGACTGGACAATTAGCATTAACATTGTTAAATTGATGCCTTTGCACCAGTTTGGTAGAAGTAAAATTAGCTTACCTGTAGGAGCATCCGGGTAACGTAGCAATCTATTGCGTGGCCTACCAACACAGGGGATTGCCAGTTTGAATCCCAGTTTTACCTCCGGCTTAGTCGGGCGTCCCTACAGACACAATTGGCCGTGTCTGCGGGTGGGAAGCCGGATGTGAGTATGTGTCCTGGTTGCTGCACTAGCGCCTCCTCTGGTCGGTTGGGGCGCCTGTTCGGGGGGGGGGGAACTGGGGGGAATACTGTGAACCTCCCATGCGCTACGTCCCCCTGGCGAAACTTCTCACTGTCAGGTGACAAGAAGCGGCTGGCAACTCCACATGTATCGGAGGAGGCATGTGGTAGTCTGCAGCCCTCCCCGGATCAGCAGAGGGGGTGGAGCAGTGACCGGGATGGCTCGGAAGAGTGGGGTAATTGACCGGATACAATTGGGGAGAAAAAGGGGGGGGGGGATCCAAATAAAAAGAATAAAAAAAGTAGCTTGCTCGAATCATGTTTTCAGCTAACCGACAACCCAGAAAAAGCAAGCTGACATAAAAATACTACACTGAATGAAAATGCATGGGCAATACCAAGTGGTAGAATACGAAGGAGATGCCAAAAAAGAATAGTGGTGGGGGTGCAAAAAACATATATTTTGCCATTGTTCTTATCAGTGATGATTATAACGTCAAATTAAAAAAGCAAAATCATTAACATCTCATAATAATATATATTTTCTGATGCACTCAACTCTTACAAATTTCTCTGGAGGAGTCACAGCCCCCCCCCCAATCTATGCAGATGGTGCAGCTAAACATCAGTTTGTGAGTGAGTTAGAAGCCAGGCTCATGAGGGTCTTTCCTTTAAAAAATACAGTAGTTTTTACTCTCATGGCAGCGATACTGTCTGAAGTTATCACTTTGTGACTCTTATGGGCTTCCAGCCCCCCAACATTTACCTTTAGAAGTAATGACATTAAGCAACTTCACTTACAAGGGGGATTAATGATGCCCGTCTTGAGAATGTGGACATGTTTCTAAGCTTCTTTCTGTTTGCTGTCAACCTGCCTCTCTCCGATCAGGTAGCTCCAGACGCCAAGTCTGCACAGCATCTGGGGTCAAGGCCCTCCTACAGAGCTCTCCTCGTAGGTCACATCCTGTCCAAAGGGGGATGATGGGGGTTTCTTCTACCGTGGGAGGTGGCAGGCTGAGGGTCAGGGGTCAGAGTTGGAAGAATAAGAAAAAGGGCGGTGCTCTCAGGTTTCAAAGCTTGCTGGGGGCTGAGGTCATAAGGTCACAGCGGGTAGTTCAGTTCTAGTTAGGGCTGCTGTGTCTTTTTGGATAGCCGTAATGGCTTCCGCAATTAAACACTAAAAATGGAAGTGACTACATCCTCTTAGTTAAAGAGGGGGACAATGATGATCGCTGTGACAACGGTTGACGGAACCCAATCACATCGTCTGTCTCCACGAGCTCATTACCGCTGTGCAACGCCATGCACACTAAAGAGGAAGCTTAACTCTGTGGTTGCAGTCAGTTGCTCAGTAATCAATCACTGAAGGGGCAGCTCCGCATTTGACCCTCATGGATAAACACAATCTTTGTGTAAGCTCACTATTGGGAGTGAAAACGATTCAGGAGAACTGTGTGTGTGTGTGTGTGTGTGTGTGTGTGTGTGTGTGTGTGTGTGTGTGTGTGTGTGTGTGTGTGTGTTAATGTGAATGTGGAGGGAGAGTCTTAGACCCAGTTAAGCCCCTTTCACACATACATTATGTTAAACTGCTGCAATGACTTTCTGGCACCACTGGTGGTTTCCCTGTTCACACGTCCAGCTTCTATCCATAACATCTCATGGATAACGTTTGTTCACACATGACATGTCAGTGCCATCCGTCTTGTTACACCCCAATCCTGCTATAGGATGCCTTTTATTTCATTGTAAATTACAGCATCAATAACTGAACCACGCAGCTGCCTGCTATTGATTTTATCCTCTGTGCAGATTGAAAGAAGCTGTTATTTCTGGGTTGATTAGTCTAAACATCTCAGACATTTTTAAATGTTCTGGTGGGCATCCAGGTAGTGTAGCTGTCTATTCCGTTGCTTACCAACACAGGGCTCGCCAGTTCAAGTCCCCGTGTTACTCCCGGCTTGGTTGGGCGTCCCTACAGACATAATTGGCCATGTCTGCAGGTGGGAAGCTGGATGTGGGTATGTGTCCTGGTCGGTCAGGGTGGCTGTTTAAGGGGGAGGGGGAACTGGGGGGAATAGCATGATCCTCCCACGCACTATGTCCTCCTGGCAAAACTCCTCACTGTCAGGTGAAAAGAAGCGGCTGGCGACTCTTCATGTATCGCGGGAGGTATGTGGTAGTCTGCAGCCCTCCCCAGATCGGCAGAGGGGGTGGAACAGCAACTGGGATGGCTCGGGAGAGTGGGATAATTGGCCCGGTACAAGAGACAAAAGGGGGAAAAAGTTCTTACTTTTGCTGGTTTACAAATAAATCTCCCGCTTTAGACAAATGCCTGCTGTAAACAAGTCGTGGATGCATTCCCTATGATTGGTTCCCTCGCTCCCGTAAACGTGTCTTACATAAGATTGGCATAGCCCACTGCGTCTTTGACCCAGCAACCTTACGGCTTTTGTAAAAACTATCGCTGTTCTGGAAAATGTCTGCTGACGTTACTACGTCTTGATCTGACAAATGCTGATACAACTTTTCCAGAAAATTAACACTGGCATCCATTCACACATGAGCCTAATATGGAAAATTGCCAGATGTAGTTTTATGGGTTAGCCTGCTGCATGTGTGACGGGGGTTTTACTTTGTCCTTTCAGCCACACTGACGATATCAAGGCAAGGTTTTGTTTGCAAAAAGGGAGAAAAGAAGGCAACCAACACCGGGGGAACAAGAGAAGCGAGGAAAATGAAAACAAATGACTGTACATCCTAGATTAATGTGACTGTTGTGGTTTCGGGTCAACAGTCTTGAAAAATGGTATTGATCCAAGGATGGGATGAATTCAACAACAGAAAGGAAAAAAGGCAAGGAGGGAGGGACCAGAGAGCGAGCAAGCAAGAGAGAGAGAGAGAGAGAGAGAGAGAGTGAGAGAGAGGGGGGGAGAGAGAGAGAGAGAGAGAGAGAGAGAGAGAGAGAGAGAGAGAGAGAGAGAGAGAGAGAGAGAGAGAGAGAGAGAGAGAGAGAGAGAGAGAGAGAGAGAGAGAGAGAGAGAGAGAGAAAAGGAGGAGATGTGACTTTGAGGTCATTCCACTGGCCGGCGCCAGAAGAATAAGCCATTGTTTCTCTTTTTCGATTGAGAAACTGAATGCAGATTTTCAGAATTGGGATAAAGGGCAATGGCAGAAGGAGAGGGGGGGGTGAGAGGGTGTGGAAGAAACAAAAGGGTTGGAGGACAGAAGACAAAGAGCGAGAACTACAAGGAGGCACAGAGAGATAGCATGAAGGGTGACCCGATGGAGAGGAGGACTAGAAACAGAAGAGAGACAGAGGGAGGGAAGGCTTGTGTAAAGGCTGCAAGTTGAATCCTGTTGTTTTTCCATCCTGGCGCTCGGCTCAGCGAAGCCGTAAAATGACACCATTGTGCGGAGTGAACATGGAGCACTGCTACAGGTGTTATCTCTAGAACCGATAAAAGGCCTTTTTACACAGCATGGCGTGAGGAGAGGAGCCGGGGGCACACGGGCAGAGAGGGATGTGCTTATGTAACCGGCCCATAACTGCCAACAGCTGGCTTGGTCCTGGCTTGTTACTGCTAAAGCCTGCATGGGTCCAGATCCAAATTGCATGTGTCTACCACTAAGAACATTAGAGCAGAGCTGAGAACGAAGAGTCCTGGGCAAGCCAGTGGTCCTCTGCCCAACCGAGACACAGCTCATCCCGGGTTGGGAAAGCTAGTGTTTATACACATGTATCAACACCGAGTAAATTGTATATCTTAAGTGCGTCATGGGGAAATGAAAAAATGAGAATGTGAGATAAGCTTGAGGAGGACAAAATGGCAGCCTTAAACTCATTGTATCTTTGATGGGAATTTTCTCACGTTATCAGCCTCCAACTGCAAATTTGTGTCATCAGCACTGAGACCAGAAACACAAGATCACTCAATCTAGTACATGTTCAACACAATTATCTGTGTTTGCTGTTGCAACCAGGAGTAGTCCAGTCCAATGGTCTCGTTCAGCTGGCCAGGCCATGAATGAGTCACAGGGTTGGATAAATAATCAGCCTTTAACGATGGCTTTATCAGTGACCACTGACTCTGTCAACTGATTTCATCGTTCTGTGTTTTCTCTTGTCTTAAAAGTGCACCTCTGGCACAAACGCCATCACAGATTTATCTCTCTTTCCGGGAGTTGAGAGGAGATTAGCCCGCGGTTCACTGGGCAAATGTTTGGCTAGTTTCCCTGCAAACATTCAGTCAGGGTTCGTGATCGATACTGAGCTCTATGAGTCTCTCACATGTTGAGCCGCGGTGTTCTTGTCGTCTGTGTAAACCAATCAAACTGAAGGTTATTGTATTGGTCAGACCAAACATGGCCTCTCCTAAAATACTGGCGATGCTTGGATGACATCAAGGCCAGACAAAGAAGCATGAATGTGTGACTGCGTATAGATATATGCGAGCACACACACACACACACACACATACACACACAAAACCTCACCTCACCTAGGTCGTCCGTCAGGACGCCCTAATAGGGTTTCGGGTGCGCGTGTTTGTTAAAAGCATGGGGGGCGCTACTCCACATGCAGTTCTATGGTTGTCTGCTAACTGGAGATTTTGTGCCTTTCCATTGTCAAGATGCATCTGCAAAGCCCCCCCGGTCCATAACATCAGTCTATCGATGAATGGACCTAGGACTCCTGCTACCCATAGGAGTAGCAGGAGTTATTGTCGAGGTTTACTCCTGTAGATCCGCCGTGTCCTGCTCTGTTGTCTCCTGACAACGTTAACAGGATTACCGCGAGGAGGGTGTGCCTCTTCACTACGCACGGACAGTCATTCATCATGGAGAGGCTATATTTTGCACTTCACATGATGCTGGGGTGTATGGAGACCAGTCTAGGATGCCACGAAAGGCCATCTAGGAAAGGTACTCCCATACTTCACCCCTTAATGCACACAAAAACATGCACGGAAAAACCCGTGCACACTCCAAGACAACCCTTATCTGTCCCGTGTGAGAGATCAAAGCACCACAGCCTGCCATCAAACAGAGAATGAGGGAACGCCAACCATATAAACTGATAAAGACAGTGAGTGATAGAGTTCATAAGCGACCCAGACAGAGCGAAGCAAGGCTAAGGGATTCCTTTCAGAGAATATGGGGAGGAAGAAAGAGACAAGTAAAACAAATGAAAGCATAAGATGACGCGTGTCCAACACACAGTGAGGTCACCACACTTGGTTTCGCCGGCTTTCTCAAGACAGAGAACAACTTGTGTCTCAATGGGCCAATCAGATAACCTTGGTCAAGTAGACTTTAGCTGTCTACAATCACAAAATGCCCTTATTGCGTCAGAGGTGCAGCTGGATTTGGGCCAGGAAATATGATCTATGATGGAAAGTTTAAAAAAAAAAGAAGCAGTCTCTAAAGAGGGTTTCTCTTGGAAATCAAAACCTTATTAAATTAGACCCCGGAGCCTCCACTTGGGCACTCCAATTGCAACAGAAATGTCCCTAACAAGAATGGAGATGGGAAAGAGCACTTTTTCATGCCCCAGATACAATTTGGCACCAAACAACTGAAACTAAGTACAGTATGAGAAACATGAGAACATCTGCAAACAGCAGATGCACTCATTATCAAGAAGCGCCGAGCACAGACAGTTGGCTCAGTGTCAAGCTCGCTGAACAACATTCAGCAGCGGACATTAAACCTGTCATCTCGTGTGCCATTGTGCCTCCCAGACAACGTGTGAATCTTCGACAGAATGCACAAAGAGGTGTTTATCACCTGCTGGTGACAAGCAGTTGATCATTAACAAAGATCTTCAGTGGAGAAGAGGTTCGACTGTGGGCTTGTGTTGGAGATACGGCGCAGATACAGAACCACTTCCATCATGTCTTTCCATTCAAAACATGACGTGAATTGCACCTGAGTGCTCCATATCGCAAATGCAGTGAAATTACATACCTTTCCTGTCACAGGAGATAGAGGTCAACATTAAGACCACGCCTCACACACGTGCATGGCCTATGTGTCGGTGTGAGTGTGGGTAAATGCGGAAAAAAACCCCACTAGTATGGCAATGGTGGATCTATTTAAGTTTGTACACAAAGAGCTGTTTATCCACTTACATGGATAGCAGTGCACCAGCGCACACACACACGCACATGTACACAGGACTTATACAAACACACACTTTGCCTGCAGGTAGACACATGTTATGCAGACCACGGAGCAGATGTTCAAGAGTTAGAGATGGGCCGTTTTATGGCTAAACATCTAGTTGTTCGAAAGGTCTCGCTGACCCTGGAACAGAGTTGAGTCAAAACAATTAGCTCGCCATAATGCAACTGTAGCAGCAGGGGTCCTTGCATAACCTTATTAAACCATAATGCCTAGTAGGTCACTGCTGCTATCAAAGTGTTCGATAACAAGAAGAGGGTAACATCAGTCAACCACCAGCCTAACTGGACTTTACAAGGTCTTCATGACCATGTTGCTGATAACTACCACAGAAATTGGGGTAATAGGAGGCGTCCGAGTAGCGTAGTGGTCTATTCCGTTGCCTACCAACATGGGGATCACCGGTTCGAATTCCCGTGTTACTTCCGGCTTGGTCGGGCGTCGCTACAGACATAATTGGTCATGTCTGTGGGTGGGAAGCCAGATGTGGGTATGTGTCCTGGTTGCCGCACTAGCACCTCCTCTGGTCGGTTGGGGCACCTGTTCGGGGGGGGAGGGGATTGGAGGGAATAGTGTGATCCTCCACATGCTACGTCCCCCTGGCGAAACTCCTAGTGAAACTTCTCAATGTCAGGTGAAAAGAAGCGGCTGGCGACTCCACATGTATGTGGGGAAGCATGGAGGAAGCATGCGGTAGTCTGCAGTGGCTGCAGCTCTCTCCGGATCGGCAGAGACGGGGACGGCTCGGAAAATAGAGTAATTGGCCAAGTACAATTGGGGAGAAAACGAGGGGGGGAAAGCCACAAAAAAAGGGGGTAATAATTTACTTTTGTCTGTGTGTGTGTGTGTGTGTGTGTGTGTGTGTGCGGGGGGGGGACTACATTACTGCCTAACACTTACATTGATGACCAACATTTTCACCTCGCCCTCATGCAAACCTTTGCACCATAACCGCAGGAGTGACCCAGCTCCGGACAAATGTAGTCATTAAAATAATGTGAAATTAGTTTACTGGAGAAATTAGGATTTGTAACATGAGAGAAGGGAAGGCGCTCTGCAGAGCCTGAGGTCTTAACATACTTTGAAAGCAGATTTGTGTCAAAAACTAATGTACTGTACTCCTTCACGGGTAAATCTATGCGTGGGTGTCTGTTAATAAGGGCCTCAGACATATTGCATCGCATTACATGGGCAACGGTTTAATCCCAAAAACAATGTACAATAGTGGACCACAGTCAATGGGATAGACCCCCCCCCCACACACACACACACTCCCAACCCTCCTGACCTAGCTTGCATGGTTAGTGTCCCTGAGTAATCCCTCAGCTCGGGTCAATACAGTGGCAATTACGATAGGTACGCAAGAAATCCTTCACTTCAACCCTTCAGCTTTAAGCTATCAGAAATTATTATGGACCCAGTCTTTTATGTGGAGTCTCAGCTGTTACCTGAATGGTGAGAGGTTACGTAATGGACACGTAAACGAGAGAGAAAAGTTCAAGTACCGCCATCTGAGTTTTTATTGTTCTGACCAGCCGCAGGACACAAGTCTCCAAATGTCACACTCACATGAACCTGTGATTATAAAGTAGTCAACATTTACAGTGACGAGATTAGTACTGAATATGATGACAATGACGTGTTGCCTTTTCCACTCTGGCTTCACTGTCTCCGAGGGACTTAAAAGAAAACACTTTTTTTAAACCTCTGACATTTACATTTAGCACAGCAAGCTTTGGAAAATGACACACAGACAGTCTGACAATCTCACCGTGAAATCTGAACAGCTGGAATGACAGATGCACTGGCCCTCTGGAGGTTTTACAGACTGTCGGTCTCATGATTGACATGCCAATATTCTTATCACAAATCAACTGCGTTCATACTAGTGCTGCACGATTAATCTAATCGCAATCACGACACCAGCCTGTACAATATGACAGCAAAAGGCTGCGATTTAATTAAACAATAAAATGTGGGCGCGTGAACATCTATTTGTGTGCAGGCTGCATATCTACGCCCATAATTAAGAGATGACCAATCAGTCTCTGTTTAGACCAAGAGTATCTGCCTGCGTCCCGCAGAAGACTACAATCCGCGCCCACTAAGTACAATCCACGCCCACTTTGATAGCAACGTCACCACTACAATCCGCGCCCACCACAAGGAACGTCACCACTACATCCACGCCCACCACCCACTTCCGGTGTGGGATCTGTTTCTGCTCGGGTACGATATGTTGCTGGCTTTATTGTTATTTAGCTGTGTGTTTTTTACAATCCACGTTGACATTGAGTTGGTTAGTAAAGGTGCAAGGACCGAAGGCCCGAGCTGCGTCTAACGTCAATCTACTGTTTACAAATTATTATATTATTGCGCTCCAGAATGACTTTCAACAAATTATTTAACCACCTGATTAAAACGTCCCGCTTCATCTTCTTCTTTGGCGTTGTCATAGTATTACAGTTAATACGGTAATGTGCACGACAGTGACGGAAACTGTGAGATGGCTGTACAAGAAGGGGTTTTACGACAGTAGACTTTATGCGCGAAAGTCGTGTTGCGTACATGCGAGCTGACCTATTAGCTGAATAAAGTAGACACTTAACCTGCTCCGCTTGACTGGACATTCCGTGATTTATTACAGGTGTCTTCTTCTATGTCATGGCGGTTAGTAAACGATTTAGAAAAGTAAAAGTTAGTCCTCCTGCAACAAGTTATTACGCTCCTTTCCTGCAGTCCGCAGACAGACCCTTGTCGTCTACGGTCACATGACTATCCGGTGCGCTGTGTGCAGACCAGAAAGAAGAAAAACACGGATACCGGTGACAACGAGCAGGTTAATGCTGATGAACTAGTGGCAAAAAAAAACGCCCTCTGTTATATTGGCGATATTTTGGATTCAAAACACCCAAAGTGAAAGTCGCTACATGTCGCGGCAACACGACAAAGTTGTATTATTTATATATGTATGAATTTGTTTATTATATCGCAGTCGCAATATTGTCCCCAATAATCGCAATATAACTTTTTCATCAAATCGTGCAGCACTAATTCATACCATGAATATGGATATGACAGTCAGACTTATTTACATGCGTGCCACATTGCTTACCATAGCAGATAATGACTGGCCATGACGTACCGGAGGCCTCAGATAAGACATGACAATGAGGTTGCCGGCTAAAACATTGCTGAAGATTCGGGTAGCCATTCTGATTACTATAATTAGAAAACGAGGCTGTACGCCTACCTTGGTTTCATCCACTCCATGGCTAGACAATATACTCATCTACAGTCTGCCAAACAACCCTAAGCCTCCTTTAAATGCCTAACCTGTCATTAGTGCCTCTAAATAAGTACAGGATACCTAGTTAACTGTCTTCACGGCCAACTGTTTTATACTGCGGTGTAGACAGATTTACAAATGGGAAGAATAGACTATTCTAGGCTTTTATCATCATGATATCTTTCAATTAGAAGTCTCAGTATCAAAACCATTGATGGAGCAGGATCTTTTAGCCCATGTGAATTATAGAAAAGTTCAACCAAGCATCTGAAATGTTCCTCAGTTTTGCAGATGACCTTTTTAAGACATGTATCCGAGTCGATTTCCAGAGCAGACTTGGAAAAAGACCCAATATCTCCCACTGACTACTTCAAGGATAAATGGCATCATCCTTTCCAAAGAGCATTTCTATTCACAAAGTTTGACTTTTTGCTCTGCTCTAGATATCCTTTGTTTGCACAAGCCAGTCTTGCAAGGCAGCAAGAAGTTAAACATACATGCATATCTGGCCTATTATGACCTATATGACCTGACCTCTGTGCACACTTCGCAATGTTAAAATTAGATTAATCCTTAAAGCCTGTTTCCCTGTGTGCTCTTTCGGACAGCAAATCTTCAAAAGGAAGAGGAGGGGATATGTTTTGAGATCACTCACTGCAAACTTTTATAAGCCAACAACCTTTGACTTGTAGAAGTCAAGTAAGTGAGCGGCAGTCCTCCTCTGTGTCAGTGAGCTATGACAATCACACGTTTCCTCAATGGCTCAGACTCAATGCAATGTGATGGACAACAAAGCACAGCTCCGTGGAAGTCAACACACCGAGGTCTGTACACGTGAAATAGTTTTTCACATTTTATTTTGTTGCTCTCATATAGCTTAACAAATAGCTTTCACTCTAGTATCGGACACCAACAAAAACAAACAAAGTTTCATTCAGTACCATTCAGAGTGGGACAGTACAGCCCTTGACAGTCAGAGATATATGTACACAGATTCACCCTGATGACGTTACCAACATCATAATAGATTCCTATGATGATTACTATGCAGGAGGGCAATACTGTTTTGTTTTGCACTGTTATTGATCGATGGCTGTGTGCAGTAAATTGCCCAAAATGAACAGATAAATAAGGAGAGCTGACAGACAGGCTTCTGAAAAATAAGAAGCAAAAACACAATTGGTCTCTTGGCAATTTCACATCATCTACCAGAAGAGAGGAAAGAGCCCCATTGTAATAACCAACATTGGGAGATGATAACTCTGTTCTAGAGTGAAACCTTAAGGTCCTGTTTACAAAGACAACGCAATATCAAACCCTGTAATAGTCCAAAGGCCATTGCATGGCAGGAGGTCAGTGATGTTTATGGACTTTGTGTGAAAAGTGCATCATACAGAGGCACCGTTAAATCGTCTAATCATCATTGCCATCAAAACAGCAACAGTGAGTCCTGAAAACTAGACTGGTGATTGAAAGTTTGCTATCTAAGTGATAGCACAGCTCAAACTTCAATAACCAACAAGTCCTACAGTTGATGTTGTCTATAGTATATGGGCTGAAAAAACATTAATAGGCGTTTCTTTTTTCCCCCGATAAATGTTTTTTAAAGGTGGGGGTCAGTCCAGCAGATGTGTGTTGGTTAGGAGTTTAAAGAGCTCTGTACCTGTTTGCTGCAGCCCCTGACTGTGTGGTCTACCAACAGTGTGACAGCTGTGTTAACAGTAAAATGTGGCACCGACCCAGGTTAGCCTTTATGGACCTCAACATAGTCTGGTGGTGCGCACACACACACACACACACACACACACACACACACACACACACACACACACACTCACACGCCGATTGGAAGAGACATGTCAGCCACACCGGTGGGACAGTTCACATTATGATATGGCACTGTTAAAAAGAGAAATATCCTGCAGAGAGCTGATATAAAGAATCTGTACCCATATTCATCAGTTTGGAATCCAGAAAAGACCTTGTGAACAAAATCTCATCAATTTCACATCTAAACAATAACAAACAAGTCAATCAATCATTGACGTAGTACGTGTATGTGATTTAGGCAACAAAGGTGCAGCATTTTCTTTGATTGAAATCAACAAGATATTTGCATATTTGCGATGGGGAACTGGCTTTAAGCTGAGCAGTTTGTACCCAGTTCCCCCAACAATGAATTAATGTTGCATCATGATTCTATTAAAATCTGTAAAATATAAAATCTGATTTGTTAGGGGGAGGAGAAAAATTACAGTATAGCGCACATGAACAAATGTATTTGGTTAAAGAGGGGCATCATATTTGGCAGGTCTAAGTGGGTACAGTGGGAGTATACTTTTAGTACATATGATCACAGTCTCAACACCCCACCATCGGGTCTGTTCAAATTTCCTTTGGATGAGTCCAGTGGGTGAAGAGTCATGATTATTTCACTGTCAAAACATTGTCTTATTTGTCTTTCTCATTTTTCACTGCATGCTGGTCACATACTCAGACAGGTTTTAGGGAAACGACAATAGTTGGAGCATTGGTCTGTTTTTGGAATCAAGAAAATCAGGGATCTTTTCTAACCAAACTCAAACTGCGCAACACTCCGGCCCGAACTACATTTCAGTTCAGGCAGGCATGTTCGACTTGCGTAGAACTAATGCTTCTTTGGTTCAAAGTCATTCTGTCTAAAACACATCTATAGTGATGTGATTGTGATTCAAAACAGAAGTCCTTACATCCAGCTGATCAATACATAGTCCTCTGAACCATGTCGCGGTTCCAGTTTTATACTCAGTCGGTGTTAGGATCCCTTCCTGGGCCCTACTGGACGCAGACGTACTTCTTCCACCAGGACTTAGAAAGCATCTTCATCTTGTCAGCCGTGCTGCGGACCTTCCTCTCCCTCCGTGCCCTCTGATCAGACTGCCGCAGCCCCACAGCGATGGCCGCGTCAAACACCTCCTTCAGATTCTTCTGGGTCAGCGCTGAACACTCCACATACGTCACCGCCCCAATTTTATCTGCCAGCGCTCTGGCATCCTCCTCCGGCACCGGCCTCTCCCTCCGCCTCGCCAACTCGATTAGTACCTTGACATCTTGCCGCAAGTCACACTGTGTGCCCACCAGGAGGACGGGCGTGACAGGGCAACGACGCCGGATCTCAGGGACCCATTTCTCCCAGACGTTCTGGAAGGAGGCGGGGCTCACCACACTGAAGCAGAGCAGCAAGGCGTCGGTCCGACTGTAGCAGAAGTGGCGGAGCTTGTCAAATTCGTCCTGATGGCGAGAGAGAGAGAAAGGAGATTTTAGTGTGGTGTTTGCATGTGGTGAAATTAGCGAGTTTACCTGTTCATATGTCTGAAGAGTGAATAGAGTCCGAACAGTAACCTGCACCAACCATAGACTGACAGACATTGAAAACAACGGCAAATACAAACCTCATGTAGATATAAACTACTCTGAAAAGGCAGCCACAACCATACGTTTATCAAGACAAAAACTCTGGATAATTATTTTGTGAATGCATCAGAGTTCCCAACATTTTCCATTTGGTCTTACTCCAAAAGTGCCATTTGTAATGCATTAGCTCACCTCTCCTCTTGACTTCCTAAAAATCTACTTTTATTATTCGCTTCCCTTCAGCCTATCCACACTATCACCGCTGAGCATCATAAGGAAGTGAACGGTGGCAATAATCCTTTCATATCAAAACTATCTAAACAGTCTTTATAATCATCCGTTTTATACATGAACCCTTCCCCCTCTTTTTATATCACCCAAATCCCCTAAATTAACACTCTGGAGCCACACAGCTTTGGCTAACAAGGGCCTCCCACATCCTTGAGCACACAGATTAGAGCTGGCAGAAACTCTACACAAACTTCTCTTTCTTCCTTTTCTTTAACCCTTTCCTCCCCAGCCTGGATCTTGTAGTTCCTCCTCTGCCTAAACTCGGTTCTGGACCGGCTCATGGTTTTATAGCATGACGCAGAGCTACAACTGCAATAAATAAAACTGCAAGGATATTGATTTGTGGCCCAAAAACACCAGAACTTTAAGCTGCTGTAGCCACTTATCTACATTTTCCAAAGCAAGCTCTGGCTTTGCTTAAAGTATCTGCAAACTGATGACGTAGGTCTGTCTGCAGAGTATATAGACATATCAGCCTTGTTCAATGGGGGGGGGGGTTTATGGATCAACTCGGGCTGAATTTCTTTTCATTTCACACCAGACCCTCTGTGTCATTCTGGTTCTCCCTTTTCTCTTTCCATCCTTCTAGTGTTTTACTTGACGGTTTGTAGGTATGATGCAATTTGAACTATTGATTTCTCTCTTGCTTGATCTTGCTCTCTTTCGTCTATTTTCTTCTGTCTCTTTCCCTGTCACCTATTCTCCTGACATTGCCCAACTTACTAGCAAAAGTTCTCCTCTTATGAAACACACATCATTATAGTAAGTGTTCACCGACTTTTATCTGCCCACGTTTGCCCCAGCATGTCTGTGTGTGTGTGTGTATCTGTGTGTGTGTGTGTGTGTGTGTGTGTGTGTGTGTGTGTGTGTGTGTGTGTGTGTGTGCTCCTGTAATCCTGTGTGCCGTTTACAACATGCTGGGAGGTATTAAATGTTTTAGGGGCTTGTTCAAATGCTGGTATCCACTTTATAGCCAAGTTTTTTTTAGACAAAATAGTTCAAACTCCCTGATACTCGGCAGTGCCCCTGCAGAGTTGGTGGACTTCAAATATTTTGCTCTTGGGGTAGAGTTCTGGTGTTTGATTATGAAACCAACACCCATGCCCAAAGCTAAAATAAAACAACAACAACACAAGTTTCACAACATGTTCCCTCTCAAAAGGTCTAACATAAATAATGAGGCATGGCGAGAAGCAAGGATCCTGGCAGGTAAAGCTTTTTACAACACCAAGACCATTCTCCTAATGGAGACAAACAGCCAAACAAAGATGATTTGTTTGCCTCTTTGACAATGCAACACTATGCAGCGTCATCTCTTATCTGCCCCCACACACCCTCCATTCTCCTTCTCACCCTGCCCCCCAAACCAAAACAAAGCTATGAACACTCCTTTCCCCTTTCCAAATCATGAGCAGCAGAGGAGCTCAGACAGATTGAGTCTCTCTAGACTAGTTGCAAAACCAGTCCACATAAGATAAGATGAGAAATAACACCAAGCGGTCTATATATATATAGCCTCAATGAAAACTGGAAAGTAAAGGCAACATGCAAGAGTGGACCTCAAAAGCGGACAATGTTTTAAACAGGGAAGTCATGTGACATTTATGTATAACAGAGAAATGAAAATGTCCATTGTGGAAAGTCATTGGTGCTCAGCTTCATTCAGCCCGCAGGCATTGGACTATTCATGCAACTGTATGATCGAGGCAGCGATGCATTACTTATGGTAGGGATATGGAGCTATGTTGGGAATGTGAAGCAGTGGGAATGATGGTGTGTGTGTGTGAGTGTATATACAGTGTGTTACCCACCTGTCCTGCGGTATCACACAATTGTAGCCTAACTGGGCTTCCATCCACTTGAACCACCGCTGTGAGGAGAGAGAGAGAGAGACACCAACAGACAGACAGACAGACAGACAGAGACAGACAGAGGAAAATTAGTCTCAACTATCAACAGGATTACAATCACATTGGGACATTATCCTTGAATAACTAGCCTCCGTCTGACACATTGGTATATAAATACACATGCACATGCAAGCAGAACCACCTGGGATAAAAAAAAAAAACCGTGAGTCGGTTGAACACACAGAATTCCGCCTGGTCAATATACCCCCCATTCCCAAGTCTGCCTGCTTTGTCTCGCCCACCCACTCAGCCAGTTACTGCTCAGGCCATAATACTTTACTGTCGCACATACCACTCGGTGAGCCCTGCTCCAAGGTTGTCTTATGGGGGAAAACACAAAGCAGATTTTTTTTTTCTACAGCAACTCTCTTCCATCAGGCCTCTCCAGATTGCAAAAGTGGATGAGTCATCTCACAGAGAGTTTCATTATAGGGTCATTTATTCCCTTCAAAGGAGAGCGCACAATATAGTGCGACAGGCGCATGGAAATATTTACTTTCTGCCTGGAGTGTATGGTCGGTCACAGCACCTGATCAAAGAGCTTGCTGGAACAAGTCATCCAGGAGGACAGGCAACACAGCAGCTCGCTTTGAAACAGAGAACACAGAGACAGAGGGAGGGAGAGAGAGAGAGAGAGCAAGAGAGAGAGAGAGGAAAAGGAGATGAGAGAGAGAGGAGAAGAGGGAGCTGCCATTGTGCAATCATTTCCTAATCCCTGAGATACGATACTCCTTTGATTTCAAACTCCCCGCTGGACCAAAAACTTCTCAGCCCCACAATTATCTCCGTCATTACAGTCCTCTTCTCATCTACCCGCCTCAAAGTGCCACCTGTGACATTGCATAACTGCCCAGAAAACGACTTTTCATAAGGCTGCTCCAATTCCAGGCACTGAGAAATGACATCACCCGTAGGGGCCCCAACTGCACAATCCTTCCCTGTCATGGCCGGCCAAAGACAATCTGTGTCTCAGAGCCACTGCAACAGATGTGCCCATTCCAGTATAGAAAAGAGGGGCATGCCGGTCAAGGCTGACAACAATGGTGAGAGTTGTGCAAGACAAAACCTTGAATGTCCCCCCCCTCCCCTCTTCCCCCATACTGGGGGGTATTGAACCAATGTACTTCCAAAGGGCGTGGGTGTGGGTACTGACTGAACATTTTAATGGAATCTTTATTTGTAGTTATCGTTGCCATACACCAAC
The DNA here is from genome assembly GCF_029633865.1 of Lampris incognitus. Classification (NCBI taxonomy): domain Eukaryota; kingdom Metazoa; phylum Chordata; class Actinopteri; order Lampriformes; family Lampridae; genus Lampris; species Lampris incognitus. Next base: position 23,130,186 of record NC_079217.1, on the reverse strand, counting down.
ATAATGGTGTGTAGTCAATCATCAGCAGACATTTTCAGTAGTTTGTTGCATAAGCAACTTATGTGCGGTCTACTTGCAAGGTCAACTATGTCTCATGAAGGAAACAGCAACTTAATTGAGATGATATATTGGTTATATGTAACGTATAAGAATAAAGTCATACATTTCTTTCTAGTATACTTATAAATATAGATAGATAGATGATCTATGAGATAATCTTCCTGACGATTATAAACCTAATACGCTGTGGATGAAGGTTAACGTTCTATGTTCCAGATTTCAAAGAGGCAGGTTTCCAGCGAGATTAGAGGTCAACATGATAATGTCAAATTTAACTACACGCTTTTCACCACTCGTCAACACAGGGTCGGTTTTAACAAGAGCGATTTCTTAAATTACATTTTATCTTTCAGTTATTTTAAAAGGTTCTCAAAATTTGCAGGGGCGATGGTAGTTACTTGGCTCATCGAATCAAATAGAAGACTAGGCAGACTAACATGGTCATTAATCCGTGTGCATCAACACCATCAGTTGACAGATAATAGGAACCCCCCAAAACACACTATGGTTACAAGATGAATGCGGGGGATGAGCAGACCCGGAAGAATGTCATAATAACACGATTTACAAACAACGCCGACACAACCGTACAGTGAAAACACACCCTTTTGAGAAAAAACAAAAAACTAAAGAGTTAACATTAAATGTCGAATAATCCAACCGCAACATCGCTTGCTGACACTTTCCTACCTGAGAAGTCATCGAAGGCAGTGGGGACGTATTTGGTCGGATAGCCGTTGGTCGTGTAGCTGACCACCAGGCTGGTCTTTCCCACCGCTCCGTCGCCGAGCAGGACGCACTTCAGCAGCCGCTCCTGGGCCTGTTCCGGCCGGTTGGGCTTGGGTTTGTGCGGGGGCACCGGAGGAGCCATCGTCTTGCCGTAATCCATGGCGATTTGTCAATCAGCCGACACTTCCCTTCAGGGTGCTTGCTATTTATTAAAGACTTACCATGAGGACATGGTCTCCCTGTGACCAACGACTCGAATCTTTACTACTGCAGAAAAACGACGGTCAAGCGTGTAACTCCGGGGTTTGTACGCCCTTTTCGTAAAGTGAGTGCTCCCGGCCCCTGTGTGGCAACTAATCGCAGCTACCGCGCCTCGGGACTTCAATATTTATATGTGGGGGCGGGTCTACGGACTGTCTATCTGGATTTGATTGGCCTAGTCCCACCCCCTGCCCGCCCGTCAAAGTGCTTTGATTGATAGCGTTTACGAAGCGTTTGTAGTGGAGTCATTTACATATTCAGGTAAATTAGGCGCAAACTACTGTTATTTACTCTCGGGAATATTTAAGACGGCGTTAAAAAAACAACAAACTAATCCTATTTGAGTTATTTGACTTTCAATTAAAATATATTAGGCTAGACTAGACTAGAATAGACTGGGAATAGAATCGCAAAAAGAGAAGAATAAGCGCATAGAATATAATTTAGAATACACTATAGAGTCTAAACAGGTGCTTCATTTTGTGATATTGGCTAGTGCTGATGTGGTGTTTGTTTAAACTGATTGAGATTGAGTTATTTTATTTTTAATTACAATAGCTCAGACTGAGTAGAGCAGAATATACTATACTAAACTATACTATACTATACTAGAATAGGATAGAATAGAATAGAGTAGGATATAATATTGAAAAGGACATAACAGAATAAAGTATATTTTAGGATAAACAAGCGATAGAGTCTAAACAAACGTGTCACTTTGTAAGGTCAGCTGACTGTGATGTGGCACGTTACCCACACAGAGTTCACTGGGGTGTGATCTTATGGGATTATGTATAGACTTGTTCTCTCCATTAAGACGACAACTTGCCCATCTACATGTCATATAAAGAAAGGGCTGACCTTTCAAACCCAGTCAAACCCATAACCTACTTTACTTTGGAGTCAACCAAGCGGAGGCGAGATACAGCCAAGTGGGAAGGGACCACATTTAGAAAACATGCAAATCCATAAACCATCTACTGTGTATTACCCTCTTTGATAACGCCACTTGTCATCCTCTTCATATAGGTTCCACAGAAAGCCCACACTTTGGAAATTTGTAAATAAAAATGTAAAGGCAGGTGTCCATCGTGTTACAATAACGTCCATCGTCAAGTAAATAGTGGAGAAGAGGCAAACAGAGGTGATATGATGCCTTGGCCTCTGTCGCCCCCTTGTGGAAGAATTTAAATAGGCAGTGCAACAGCACAGGCGATTATGGAGAATAAGCTACAGACACAGTGTTGAATGTTGTTTAATATTACTCTTCTGTCAGTATCACATATCTATTTGTCTATTCCTGTCTGTCTAGATATTAATCTGTCTGTCCACCTGTCTGTCTGTCTGTCTGTCTTTCTGTCTTTTTACTCACAGTGTTGCCATTGTGTTAACTTAGCTACTTTGGCCTTAACAGTTTAACACAGATAGAAAGGTACAAAAATAACAGGAACTGGTCATGTCCCCTTATTGCTTAGTCTACCTCAAAATAAATGAAAATAACAATTTAAGCACACTTGTTCAGATAGAATGATATAAAAATCCAAATAGAGGCAATTACAAGACCTACTGGTTCTGACCCTGGACTGGGCTTTGGACCTGAGTCTCACAAGATTACATTACCTCCACCTCCACATTATGGAAAACACCATGACGAACATATCTACCTGGTGAAGCATACTATGACATACTATGTTTCCTGCAGTTTTTCCATGTTTATTCGTTTTTCACAATCTGTGTTATTGCAAGATATCCGGGCAAACTCTTGATAACTCCTAAAACAAGAAGATAAACAATGTCATAATATTAACTGAATTCCATCAAAATCTGCTCATAAACCATGTAGACTCAAGTCTGTGAGGTGTCTCACTGGCAGGAAATAAGAAAGGATTGTGAGACGGGCTTAAACAAATCCTCGCTGAGTTCAGGCCTTGTGTGGCTATTTGTTCTGGATGAATCCTGTGTTTACAGTTCGAGAGAGCCATCTCGTAATACGTGGTATACTAAAGCAACACATGGCATCTCATTTATGCCTACCCTATTAAAAAAATCATCATACATAATTCAAATCTCTAATGACAAGATAAAAGAAGTTTTGATGGCTCTGGAAACTATGGACAAATTGATGCATGTCTGCACAGAAAACTACAGGAGACCAGTGTGTGCAACTAGAAACAATACCATAGGCAGCATAGTGTGCATAAGGCCAACAGGTCCGGGTGACTGGGTGTCTTATGCTGGGAGTGTGTCCATAAACTTAACAAGGCTTTCATCGCTGAACACGGTAAAATCATAAAATAAGGCATAGGGAACATGTGTCCCCCCCCCCGCCCCCCGTTGCAGAGTACCTTGAAAATTTTTGCCCATCCATTCATTAAAAAAATAAAAAGTACAACTTTTATGTGGGTCAGGGTCTCAGGCCTGCACAATTGTTTTAATCCTAAAACCGGTATGTCTCTGATTCTGTGATGAACACCTGGTTGTGTTACACCTGTCCTACCACACGGGCTGTTGTTATGAGGAGTGGTTTTCTGATTGGGAAGAGATATCGCTGAAAGCTTTTGTCTGATAAGTATGGTAAATTAGATCATGCACTATAACCTATGGTTAGAAAGGCACCTACTGTATTTGACTCCCACGACCCCACGCTTCCTCACTGGCTGGAGATAAAATGAAATATTAGGAGAGGGTCTGGGTGAAATCCGAGGCAAACTTTATCCTTACTTCATCTTCAATCTGCACCTCAGCGACGTCAACATTGCGCGACATATCGCAATTCATGCCTTTGCCAGCCTACCAATTGATACCCTATCAATGAACAACTAATAATCTCATTTGATTTTTGATACATCGCTATCAAAATTAATGAGTCTTTATGTCGTAATGAATCAGTCTGTGATGCGCTTCAATAAAAATGACTCAATCTGCAGCCCGTGGTGGTGCCAACAGAGTGATGTAATGATGAGGAAACTCGGACAAAAACAGAAAAATTGAGACGCTAATGGGTGAGTGTGTTGACAGAAAAAGAAAAAAAGAAAAAAAAAGAAACAGATTTTGGAAACTAAAGAACAGGTGTGACTTTAATAGCATATACTAGGTAACAGTTTCAATCCAACAAGCTGTATGTCAGAAATCTCACATACACAAGCACAATCTCTCACACACAGAAACAAATGCTCGCTCACTCGCACACACGCACGCACGCACGCACACACACACACACACACACACACACACACACACACACACACACACACACACACACACACTCTCTCTCTCTCTCTCAGTCTGACAAACAATCACAAAAGTAAAGAGTTATGAAAATGGACGTGCATTCGGAGATGGACATGTGCTATCACATAGACACATGCATTCTGATTGGAGTTTAATGCTGCCGTGGATTGTGATAACCCCTAGCTGATTCACTTCTAACCTTTGTGTCCTTACTATATACGAGCATGAGCCCTTTGCATGTTGAATGGCGACCTGCTCCGGCTCAACCCTCTATCGCTCCCAAGAAAATTGGAGATTATTCTTATAAGACTCTTGCTTCCCTTTTTCAGCTACCCTGCTGGAACCCAAAACATTTTTTTTTTTTTGTCCGTAAGAGGTTTTCATTCCTGGTTTTACCACCACATTTAGCGGATGCCATTCACTCAGGCAACTCCTTAAATCTGTCTTTCATATATTTGGAATATAATCAAATCCACACTGGTCCAGACAGGACTAGCTATGTAATTTAAACTTTCATCAGAGCATCTCTGACACATGTAGCATGACTCTCATCTAGGATTCATACACCTTGATTTCCTGGTCTTAAATGACCAAACCCATGGCCCAACCCATCCCCAGCCTCCAATCCCCCATAGTACATACAGTTACCGCATTAAGTAGTACCATGCTTAAAACCCATTATAAACCCTATAAGTAACCTTCCCTCCCCTCCCTAGTCCCAGTCCCAGGAGCTCTGTCCTGCTGAACTCTAAGCACAGGCTGCTGGGTAAGACATCTGAGTGACAGCCTTTGACTCTGGTATTGTCCTCTGCTCTTTCCATCCCCTGTTTCGTTCTTATTCAGGATGGTTTACTGGGTGTCGTCAAGCTTTGCACCACCAGGGGTTGGGTCATGAGCAGAGCCAAAACCATGGACCAGTCTCTGCAGGCTATAGAAAAGAGAGAGGGAGGGAGAGAGAGAGAGAGAGAGAGAGAGAGAGAGAGAGAGAGAGAGAGAGAGAGAGAGAGAGAGAGAGAGAGAGAGAGAGAGAGAGAGAGAGAGAGAGAGAGAGAGAGAGAGAGAGAGAGAGAGAGAGAGAGAGAGAGAGAGAGAGAGAGAGAGAGAGAGAGAGAGAGAGAGAGAGAGAGAGAGAGAGAGAGAGAGAGAGAGAGAGAGAGAGAGAGAGAGAGAGAGAGAGAGAGAGAGTTTACAACAGCTCTTTAATGAGAAAACAAACTTTAACAATGAACAATGACATCATCAAACATATTCACTCCTTTACATTAACATGCATAGAGTTCAACTTCCATCATAGAACCCAAGATCGATTCAGAGAGAGAGAGAGAGAGAGAGAGAGAGAGGAGAGAGAGAGAGAGAGAGAGAGAGAGAGAGAGAGAGAGAGAGAGAGAGAGAGAGAGAGATTTTATTTTGTCTAAGGTTGACATAATTTGGATAGCAGTGTCTATATCACAAGCTCTTGACTATAACTGGTCTTAATATGAAAGCATTTCATATTGAGAGAGAATGCACACATGTGATATTAAAATGCAATCACAATCCAAGTTTAGAGTACAAAAAGAGGTGATTTCTAATTAAGATTGTAATTAGTATTTAAACATGGACTTTAAGACACACTTCAGTTGAATGATCAAATAAGACCACCTATTTTGAACCAGATTTAAACCCCATATCAGTGTTCAACACCAGTCTTATGGAAAAAATATCAGCAGGCATCTCTCCCTGAGGTTTCTTCCTATTTTTTCTCCGTTAAAGGTTTTTTTTTTTTTTAAGGGAGTTGTTCCTTATCCGATGCGAGGGTTTAAGGACAGGACGTTGTGTTGCTGTATAGCCCACCATACAAATAAAACTGACTTGACTTGATCTGTCAATGGCACAGTTTTACCAGAAGATGGCAGCATACTCACATGTCCTTGATGTTGTCAATGTGGGCCTGGATTCCCCCAAAGATTCCGTCCACCTGTTCCTGCAATGTTACAGAGTGCCCGTAGTAAGAGAAATGTCTTGACATGACAATCACAGAACAGAGAAATTACAACACAAGCAAATCACAGAATGAGAGGGTTACCTGGCGTTGTCTGTAGAAAAGTGGCAAAGAGAAGACAGCAATAACGCCTGAGGAGGAAGAGGAGGAAGAGGAAGCAGATTCACATATAACCCGAAATGCAAACAGTTACCGTGCACGTTCCATATTTGCTGTTGTCATATCTGTCAAGGTTTTTCTTACTAATGATGATCAGGGTAAGGCCATTGAAGAGCTCTCCGAAGAATGTCACTAGGTACACCAAGGCCAGGAACTACAAACAGAAAGCAAGAGGCAGAAGAAGCACAGCAACAGGTTATAGCATAGCTGTCATCAACAAACCATGCAGATGCCGAGGACAACCTCCAACACTGCTGCATATTGTTCTGAATTTCTTCCTTTTTTGTTGTTTCTTTGTTTGTTTTTTTTCTATCTGTGTACGTTTGTGAGCGGGGGGGGAGAGGGTACTAGCTGAAACCTTGCAAAAGTAAGGAAAGCACTTAGGACTTTTGGAGTCAGGATGTACTGTATTCTTGTATTCCCGATATCAAATATCAAATAAAGGTCCGATATCAAATAAAGGTCTTGGTAAAAAAAGAAAGATGAAACGATACGAGCATTCCCCGTGCCGATCCCTGATGAAGAACAGCAGTTAATCTTAAGAAACTATATATGTGAAGTGATAACTGCTATGGATATTGTCGTTTCCCCTTATATCTTCACAGTATCCCCTATGGTCGCAGAGCGCTCCCCTGAAACGGGACACCCTCTCTTTCGGGTGGAAATGGACTCCAGCATGTCCCCCGCCTCTCAGCCCAGAGCCAACTGTGTGCCATGTCACATACTGACCAGGTCAGGGTTGAGACTGGGAGGTCCCGGGATTTAAGGGGCTCAGACTCAAGATGACGTCGTTGACACACAAATTTAAATGTGCTAAGTCTGTATAGTCATACTGCTCCTGTGAAATGCTTCACTGTGTAGGTACATGCACCATTTTCAGAGGCTGCGCTCACTGAAAATATTCATTTCATTTGTGCAATGTCAGTATGCCCAGTGTATTAACACTACAAATATGTCACATAAGTTCATCGAGTAGTAGTAGTAGTAGTAATGCCATAGGCATTGCCTCGACATTATAATCGTAATTTAATCCAGTTGTTCAAGAAACTTTCAAACATATTTGTGCTAGCAAGACCTTTATTTTAGTTCAGTTCTTTTTTCTTTTTTTTAACTACTTTTATTAATTCCCTGTGGGGAAATTTATTCTCTGCATTTAACCCATCCTAGCTGTGTAGCTAGGAGCAGTGGGCAGCCGCCGTGCAGCGCCCAGGGACCAACTCCAGTTCATCTTTCCATTGCCTTGGCCAGGGGCACAGACAGGAGTATTAACCCTAACATGCATGTCTTTTTGATGGTGAGGGGAAACCAGCGCACCCGGAGGAAACCCACCGCAGACAAGGGGAGGACATGCAAACTCCACACAGAGGATCACCTGGGATGACCCCCAAGGTTGGACAACCCCAGGGTTCGAACCCAAGACCTTCTTGCTGCGAGGTGACAACGCTAACCACTGCACCACTGTGCCGCCCTTTCTATAATTCCAAAGGGTAATTTAGTTGTAGCATAAAACCATGACACAGGACATACACAGAACATAGGACACACAGGTAACACAAGGACATAAATGAAGAAAACATCACCATAGAGAGACACAAGTGTAGACCTGAATGACAACTGCAGCATTTTTGGCAGCTTGGGCACTCTTGAGATAATGATCAGAAAAATTACACAACTGATGTTGACTAGTGTGCAAATAAAGCTACAAAGGGTATAATGTCAGTCAAAGCAGTATTCATTGTATTTTGCTGATAATATCACTGGGGTTGCACACTTGACTGATAACAAATAAACAGACCCACTTTTAATGTTCATATCCCCGTTCCTCCGCCAACAACAGAGGCATTTATAGGGGATTTAGAACTAGCAGAGACAGTTAAAGAAACTGACTTCTTTTGTTGTTCTCTTTGTGTTCTCCAAACTTATTTGAACATGTTTGAAAGGATCACTGAAAGCTGAATCAGCTTCACCCCACATTTATTGGGAGAAACGTTTCATCACTCATCTAAGTGGCTTCTTCAGTCTTAACTGACCACAGGTATCCCCGCCCTTATAAACAGCACAGTGGCATAACGACCAAAACCGATCAATCTGATATGCAAATTACCAGGATCATTAACTAGAGTTGCGATGGCCATGTGTAGTATTCACAGAGGATTTGGGAATGTTTGCAATCACAGCATTGTAAGATGGCGACAGATGTAGTCTTAGGCCTCCCCCCCTCAGTTCAATGATAGTCATTCCCTCATAACATAGATGGCTTCTTTGACTCCCCATTCAAACCAGCGTTCCTCCCTTTCAAGGATGTGCACATCCTCATCCTTGAAGGAGTGGCCACTGGCCTGTAGATGGGTGTAGACTGCAGAGTCCTGGCCTGATGTGTTAGCTCTCCTGTGTTGTGTCATCCTCTTGGCCAGCATCTGTTTGGTTTAATCGATGTACAAGTCACAGCAATCCTCCTGGCACTTAACAGCGTACACTATATTACTATGTTTGTGCTGGAGGACCTGATGCTTGGGGTGGACCAATTTCTGGCACAGCTTGTTTTGGGGTTTGAAAGAAACTGAGACACGGTGTTTGGAAAATACACATCTCGACTGTTCCGACACTCCCGCCAAACACAGAATCCCCGCTGGTTTATGCTTGGGCAGCTGTTGTCCTTCTCCTCCCTTCGATTGGCTGCTGCACTGTCTGGGTGTCTCCCTGGCTTTGACAAACACCCAGTTTTGATAACCACATTTAACCAGGTCTTGTTTAATGTGGGATTTCTCCGCTTCCCCGGCCGCTGTGTCGGTGGGGACATTGTCAGCTCGGTGGTACAGCATCCTGATGACTCCTAGTTTGTGCTCCAGTGGATGACGAGAGTCAAACCTTAAGTACTGATCAGTATGTGTTGGTTTATAGTAAACATCAACAATCAAATGTCCCCCATCACCAATTGCGATCTCAGTCCAAGAAGGCTAACCTGTCCTTTTTCACATCCTCCCTGGTGAACTTGATGTGGTTTTCCACAGAGTTAATGTGGTCGGTGAAATGTGGTATGTCCTGAGATTTAATTTTAACCCAGGCGTCGTCCACAAATCTGAACCAATGGCTAGGTGGTGTCCCTTGATAGGACATCAGAGCCCTCTTTTTCATTTCCTCCATATACAAGTTGGCCACTATAGGTAAGACTGGGGAACCCATAGCACATCCATGTTTCTGCCTATAGTACTGCCCCCTGTATGTGAAGTATGTGGACTGAAGACACAGCTTCAGGAGCAGACACACTTGGTCAGTGTTAAGGGTGGTCCTATTGTTAAGGGTGGGGTCGTCCCCACCCTTAACACTATCACAGTCAGTAGGTTATGACAGTTGCAATGATTGATACGGTCCTTATTTAGGAGCGGAGACAAACTCTGAGGTGAAATAATGACGTTGACTGCTGTCATGGCAGGACTGTCATCTCCGGCAAATGAGATAAGTTAGGATGATATGAGAGGAGGATGACAGATGATGGAGAGACAGGGAGGAGTGGAGTGATGTCTATGCTAATGATAGAGAAAGGATCTAGACAGCCAGAAGATTGGGGTGAAGCAAATCTCTTGAGACAGGAGGACGAAGAGATGGAACTAAAGGAGCGGATGAGGCAAGTCAGATTTATGAGCAATGATAGTAGGCCTGGCTCATTTTGAGAGTCCTTCTGGGACTGATTATGTCTTTTATTGAATCAAATTGGGCCCTTGTAAACACACACACACACACACACACACACACACACACACACACACACACACACACACACACACATTGAATAAGGCAAGCTCAAAAATGCTCTCAACGAGGTAAGCTCACCTTGAGAGAGTCGAAGATTTTTTTAACAAAGATGAGTCTCTTCAGGGTATCAATGGCAGAAATAAACATAATAATGATTTTCTGCATGTAGTAGTCGGCCTGCTCGCCACTCAGACTGATATCCATGTCCAGGTAGGTCCTGACAGAGGAGAAGACAAGGAAGGAAGGGAGGTAAATAAGGCAAGGAAAGGAAAGACACAGAATGAAAGGTAATAAATATAACAGAAACGTGTGTCTCTTGTCCTCCCTCCTCTTCCTCCATCAGAGTGATTTTCTTTCTTGTCAGTTCACCTCTGCATAACCTCTCCTCTGCTTTTGATAACTATATAAATAATGGTCTTGAACCATTATCAAAGGCATTGCTTCATTAAAGGCATTGCTTCATTAACAAATACAAATCATGCATGTTCACTCCATTTGTAGTTCAGGGCATAATTTATAATTTATAAAAATGTATCATTTATAATTTGTATGATTTTTATTTTATTTTTATAGTTTTTATAATTTTTCTATAATTTAAGGTTCAGGGTGTAATTTATAATTTATAAAAAAATTACCATTTATAATTTTTATAATCTTTATTTTATTTTTATAATTTTTTTAATAATTTATAGTTCAGGGTGTAATTTGTAATGTACAAATTTATAGGTAATTTATAGTTTATAATTACAGCTTTTAATTGGCTGTAATACCGCTAAGCTTCTGTGGCATTTCTATGCTCAGACATCATCATCATCTAATTAGTAATGGGAAGACATCATCAATCATGATAAGCTATGAAATAGTACACATTTTTGGCTTTTAGTTGCACTGGAATTCACTAACTCATGGGGTTATTTGGTACATGTTTATTATATTTAAAGTTTTAAGAGAAAGAAGACATAAAATAGAAACTGTGAAAGAATTTCTAGTAATTTATTTACTTTCAGAAAAGCTTTTAAAACAGAGACCAACATAACTGCACAAGCGTGCACGCATGCACACACACACATGCACACACACACACTTATAGGGTAAAGGAAATATAGGCAAACTAGTAGACACACACCTCCATAGACGACCTGTTCAGACGATGATGCAACTCCTCAACACTCTTATTTAGGTAAATCTCAGTCCTTAATAGCGGTACACTTGAAATTATTATTAACGTAAGCAATAATAAGCGATATGTAAATTTCAACAAGCATTATGCCTCCATAAACAAATAAAGAGAGCAAACAGTTTAACCACAGGAAACTGTGAATCCATCTCCCGCCACGCCATCGCATCTCTTTCCTCTCAACCTTCATTGAGGAGGAAGAAAACAACAACCGCTCCTTTATAAAAGGAATTATTGGCAACTTACTTGAAGGGGTGCTCTCCATCGGCCCAGTTGAGTATGTGGAGGACTTTGTAGTAGATGCGTACGGAGATGGTGAAGCACACAGCAGCCAGGGAGAGGTTGCAGACAACAGTGATGATGCTGAGCTGGAACAGGGAGAGCAGGACCACCACCAGCCCGGTCAGCACCATGCCCGTTCGCTCTGTGTCCTTCCAATAGATCAGGTCCATCACTGGGAAGGACAAAGGGGTGAGAGGGGGGCGTAAAGGGAGAGAGGAAGAGAGAAAAAAGAAAGGACTGATGAAGTGTGGTAGGGTGAAAAAAGAAATAAAGAGATGAGCAGGTAAACACTGAGTAGAGCAGAGAGAAAAAAGGAAAAACAAGAAGGAAAAAAATGTGTCTGGATGACTGGGGGGGGGGCAGTAGTTATTGAATGGATTCAATCCAATTCAATCCAATTTTAATGAACTTGAGCAGCAAATAGTCCCCAAAAGATCACACAGACAGGCCTCTCCATTTCAAAAGAGCACCTACCGTGCAGCGCCATCCGTCTGTCTCTGCCACCTCAGCAGTCTGTAGACCAAAAGGTCATTCAGCCTGGGGGATGCAGGGAGAGGAAAAGTAGCAAGAAACGCAAAGGCAGCAATAGGAGGGGGAAGGGGGGCAATGGAAGTGCTGGCTGGGGTGGGGGAGAGCAAAGGGAAGCCAAGGGGGAGAGGGATTTCCAACCTCCAGCCAGAGAACACACACACACACACACACACACACACACACACACACACACACACACACACACACACACACACACACACACACACACACACACACACAAGTTCGGAGGTGACATCAGGTTTGGGCTGGGCCTAAGCTAAATTTAGCCCTCAGTTGAAAGAAGGAAGGAAGGGATAGTGGGGGAAGCAGGAGGGACCCTGAATTTAAATGCGACCTCTAAAAGCACCTGCTGGAAGACATCAGGCCGTCAGCAGCCTGATTTCCGCACCGTTTGCTCCACCCTATATGTTTCACCCTGTAGGTGTCAACCTCTAGCTTTCAGCCTGTAGGTCTCACCTGCTTGCTCCACCCTGTATGTTTCAACCTGTAGATTTCACCCTGTAGATTTCACCCTGTATGTTTCAACCTCAAGGTTTCACCCTGTATGTTTCACCCTGTAGGTCTCACCTACTTGCTCTACCCTGTATGTTTCACCCTGTAGGTGTCAACCTATAGCTTTCAGCCTGTAGGTCACACCTACTTGCTCCACCCTGTATGTTTCACCCTGTAGATTTCACCCTGTATGTTTCAACCTCTAGGTTTCACCCTGTATGTTTCACCCTGTAGGTCTCACCTACTTGCTCTACCCTGTATGTTTCACCCTGTAGGTGTCAACCTATAGCTTTCAGCCTGTAGGTCTCACCTACTTGCTCCATCCTGTATGTTTCACCCTGCAGGTTTCACCCTGTAGGTTTCCTGCTCTGTCATCTAGAAACAGAAAAGCCACCATGGAAACTGTGGCATCTTTGAGCCAAGGGGAGATTATCCTAATTTGCCTGTCCATCCTTGTTATATTGGCCATGCTGAATACAAAAAAAAATGTAATTCCATCAACTTCCTTCAACAAAATTACGTTTGTCATTTCTGTTTCCAAGCAAAACTTCTGATAACATTACTAAGGTCATCCAGCATTACCATTTTTCTGTCTTGAGCTATAATGAAGCCATCATCTGACCAACCAAACTACAGTATCCTGTAACAACTGTCTTAATTCATATAGCAATCCCACTTCCAGCTAATAGCAGGGCTATATATGGAACTGATTTCTCACATTACAGTGAATGACAAAACATTTACTGTGGTATGTGTTGATACCGTGGCGCTGCACTGTAATGAGAGACAGGCAGCTCTTTGTACCCATCATTCTATGACTGCCAGTGAATAACTTAGGTTCAACGTGAAAATAGATGGCGGCCTCTTTGAATAGAGCACACTGACAGAGCTTATTTCTAAAAAAATCACTGCAGAAGATTAATACCTATAGTGCACACACCTAGCCAATGTGTCTACAGGTATACATAAAGTAAATGACAAGCCCAGTTGTGTGTTGTGTGCCCAGTGTGTGTTTGTGTGTTGTTGTGGTTTCAAGACACTGGCTGGCACATGTCAGGGTTATTCAGCATATGGATTCGTGGTAGGGCACAAATTCAACTGAAGAATAGAAACAAAGCAGAATTACAGTTTTGACAGGACATTACGTTGGGACAATATTAATGCTAATATGTGCATGTATGGTCTTATATGAAGCAGAGGGCAATGTACCTCAGTAGCCCTCTTGCATTTACTCTGCAGTGCTTAATAAGGATTTTAAAAACAAGACATCGGGGTGCCGAGAGTGCACCAGCAGTGCAGTAGCCATGCAAAAAGTAGGATATAGCATGGCCAGATTTGCCATGATATTGTCTGTAATACAATCTATACGAGCTGGGGGTAATGTGCAGTGCAATCAAAAGTTAAAGGTCAATAACTGACAACAGAGTGCACGATAAAGATAGAAAGATAAAAATTCATCATTCGTTCATAGATAGCAGTTATGTTAACATAAAAACATGAAATCAAGACTAAAATAAGATAGCCAGAAATGGAAACTCTATACACACAAGATAGCAAGGCTTGTGAACTTCCCATTTGACTGACTAGCCTACCATTGAGCAAGTAAATGACTCAAACAATGAATGATAACATCGCATAAATCCCCAGGAGCAGTCACCACCCTCCTGTCCACTGAGCCTGACACACCATAAACCAGTCCAGTTAGACGTATCCAGGAAATCTTATAGTACTACACGCTGAAATGCCTCACGCTATGCCAACTCCACAGCCTAAAGAGGAAAGACTGGCATTTTAAAGAAACCAGCAGGCTGAGTCATTCCATAGGACTACGACATGATCCTGACAGCATGACACGACTGAAATTGTCCAACTATGACTCGTTACAATACTCATTTGAATGGTGGCAGTAAATTTAACCAATGCAAACCAATGCCAAGGGACCAAATAATCAGCAACATCTAAATAGCTCATCACTGAATGCCAAACATACCACTGGTTGACTGAAGCTGCTGTCTCCAAAGACTCTGCATCGACTTAAACAGAGAGCAGTAAGAGATTCCCGTCTTCTCCCCTGTCAGTCAAACTCTACATGACTGTCACAAATCAGCTATACTGCAGGTTAAATGATAAATAGCACACAACCACAAACTAGGTGCAGCTCTCACTCCTGCAGACTTGAGCTAGGAGCAATCCTCAGTCTGCCTGCTGGTCATCGCCCTTTGTATTCATGAGCCAGACTTGACTGTCGGCTTATGTCACAAATGCAGTTGTCACCAGTCTAAGTAGGCAGATACCAATGTCTGAAATGATCTCTTTTAAGCTTAAAGTCGATGGTTCTCACCTTTGCTGACCATTTTTGTTGCTATTCCAGTGATCCCCCTCTTTCTTTCGCTCTCCCTCTCTCTCCCTGTTTCTGTCCTGCCGTGCTCCCGCTACCCCTCGGTGCTCAGAGCTGTTTTTGGTCACCCTCTGCTCCGTCAGCAGTCCGCAGGCCTGACAGCCCAAAATAATCTGGTCCACGCCCCCCTTTAAGGCTCCCAAAGACTCACACATAGAGATATGACACCTAATATTGAAAATGAACTCATAATAATCACCCCTAAGGCAGTCAACTTCTCAAAGTCTGTTAAAGCAAAAATAGATTTTAAAAACAAAGTTCATGTATGGTATTCCTTTGATCATGAGTAGTTTGTTATGGATCTGTTTATATGTCGAGTCTCTCCAAAGCCAGGGAGAAGGGAGCCAATGCCTTAATTTTATCATGATATTGAGTCGTGCTTTCTCTGGCAGCATCGGTGTCAATAATTAAAAGACAGCCTCTGTAGAAATCGACATTATGACATTCTTGATGGCGATTTTAAAGGGAAATGGAAATAAAAGTCAGCCTCCCATTATCTGTCTGTGCAGAAGCCCCAGAGAGTACCGCTTGATGTCTACAGTCACAGTTGGCCCTGCCCATTTCTTAACTCGTCTATGATCAACAATATTGACCCAGCTCCATCTATCTAAGCAAGTGACACAAACTATACTAGTAAACAATAGCAGCTGGAGCACACTTAGTTACAGATATTCTGGTCTCATCAGAAGTAATGCTAGTGGTCAAACAAATATATGGGCAAAATGAATACATGATATGGTACCCGCCATCCTGATACTTTAGTACGCTGTAAGTTTCACTGGTTATTGAGGACAGCCTGTCATCAGGCTGACCACACATTAATCACACAGTCCAAAGGTGGAATGTGAATCTAGCCCACCATTCGCTAAATTAAGACCGGGCTCTATTCAGAGTTACGCTACATTTTAAAGTTCCGTGAATAGGAGAGCCATTGATAAGAAAGAGTAGATTTCATCCCCGTCTGCACGTCTCTTTCTTTCTCCCACCCTATTTCTTTTATGCTCTCTCAGTGTCAACAAGAATGACAATTGCTCCCACAAACTTGCAAATGCGTACAGAAAAACAGCCGCTGCACACGAGTGCAAACATACAAACATACACACCTGTCTGTCTGTCTTACCTTTCTCTCTCTTTGTCAAATAGAAGAAATGCTACGGACATTAAAGGCAATGATGTGTATCCAAAATTCTCAGCCATTAGCTGGAATGTTCGCCCCACAATTAGCCCGTCATTCCTAAAATCCCAAGAGATGGTTACCATGGAGACACAATGGCACACTCAGGACGTCCGGGGGAATATCTATTCTGGGAAAGACAATTGGCTCTTGCAGGTCAAATGTGAATGTGAAATCTGATATTGACTTGATTTCAAATGCTGAAGAGGGAATTGATTAAGAGCATTGTTCTCAGCAACGTGGCTGGAAAGGATGAGAGACTGGTAGATAGGGGGGGTTGAGGAGGAAAAGAGATAGGGAATACACTTAATGGATGCATAGATGTAAATCCTCAAATTATTGGCCGAAACAACACCCCTGCTGCCCGAAAGACTTGTTCAGACTCCCTAATATGATCATATTGGTGGATTTACAGTGGTACCGTACCTATGTGGGTGCATACTGTTGGGTCCTCTGATAAGTTGAGTGCTGAAAACCAGTGCTCGCTGACTATCTGTTCCTGAGTATTCAGACCAATGGCAGCGGTGGAAGCAGGTGACGTTTCTCCTTTGAGCCCGCCTCTTGGCTTCACAGATGTAAGCAACTTGACTGAGATGGTTTCCATGGTAACCGGAGACTCTGGCTCAGGGGCGGATGCTGCTACTGCTGCTGTCAGGAAATGGAAGATGATGTCATTATCACCCTGACATCACCGATGACTTCATCATGTTACTAGTTCTGCATTTATTCTACCGAAAAGAGAGATTACAGTAGATTTTATGAGATTAAATCCAGGCTGTCACCTTTAATTTCGCTTGAACCTTTTTTTTCCTTCTATTAAACAGCATTATAGATAAAACCAAGCTTAAATTAGGGCTGGTTTGATATTTTAGATTTATTTACTCACTGATTTATTGACACAATAGACTCTAGAAGACCATAGAGTATTTCAGAGTTCATTTATTGTCAAATGATATTTCTGAAGAGTCATTGCATATAAAGAGATTGATAAATACTTCAGCCTTTTGATTATAGCGTTTGCCCGGGTGATTTTGAAAATCCTGAAATAGGGACCACATAAATAAAAAACAAACAAATAAAAAACAAACAAAAAAAACAGCTCAGTTATACATAACATTGATATAGGGCCTAAAAAATGAAAAAGAAAATTGACTTAATTAACTTCAAACATCACAGTTGTGTTATTTTATATCTAAGGGAACAAGTGCTATGCACTCAGACATGGAATTTTGATGTACAAATAATTAGATTATTTCTCCATCAGAAATTATTGGTTCGCTTTTTTCTAATATCCTCATAAATGCCGCTGGAAAGTTGCTTAGTTCAGTGAATTGGAAGATGGTTATCATCTCAGCAGTCTTACAATGTGCATGCATTATAGACGTACTTATTTTCTATCAAAGCCATCTGCGATGTTGCTATGAAACTCATCAACAAGTTCAAAAACTGGGTTAGAAGTATGGAAAAGTAGACGACAGGGTGCATAAATATTTTCTGAAATTAATAAATGAATAAAGAAAGAAATCTTGAAAACATCATTGGATCAGACTGTTAGGTTCCTGTAATCGCACACACACACACACACACACACACACACACACACACACACACACACACACACACACACACACACACACACACACACACACACACACACACACACACACACATACACACACACACACATACCTGTCTGAGTGAGGCACCAAGTATTGGCTGGCTGATGCTCAGGTTTTCCTTCAGCTGCTAGCTTGTTACTTAACATTATACATGGCATATTCTTTTCATTGTTTTTCTGCCTTATTAATTTAGCAACTATGGCTTGCGATAAATACCAATGATAAAATGTGATTAGTTTGTCATTAGTCTATCATCAATTGTTTGATCATCTTAATAACATGTGAGTGGTGCCTTGGGTCTGAGGTGGGGTTAGTTGGATCTTAGACTGCAGCCTTTACAATTAATTTTGGGTAATGTAGGAACAGCTGAATCTAGTCAGAACTTGACTATAAGCAGCAAAATGGCATTTTCTTGGTCAATATTGGGCTGATTTGAAAATTTTTTTTGTTTCTATAAATTCAGGTAACATTCAAGATAAAACATAACATCTACGACAATGACTGCAAAATTTCCCTTTAAAACCCTCGCCATCTATTTCCTATGTTCTCACCTGGTATTTGTCTCACCTTGTGGTTCTGAGGCTTGGGGGCTCTGTGATGCTAAGGCTCTTTCTGTCACCGTGGAGTCCTGGTGGTGGGGAGACAGGGATGGAGAAGGAGGCTGGGGAGTCTGGGGCCCGGAGGTGTCCAGCTCCCCTCTTTGGATCTCCACGTCTCCTGCCTGAAGCTCTAGTGCAGGGTCCTGGAGACAGGGCTGGACTGTACTGGTCTCAGTTTGTCTGTGTTGCTCCACCTCCCTCCTTCCCTCCTCTCTGGATGTCCTCTCCTCCACCCTCTCTCGCTCTCTCCTCTCTGAGACTTCTGTGTCTTCCTCTGGACTGAGGAAGGCAGGGGGGTCCCATTCCACATCGGGGGAGTCCAAGAGCGTTTCCAGGGTGTCCGTACGACTCAAAGGGGTGCGACTGCTGCGAGAGCAGCCCCTGCGTCGGTCCCGGTGGTGACGTGAAGCTCCCACTGCCTCGGCCTCAGCAATGGCAATGTAGGAGAACGTCAGCTCAAGGGAGTGCTGACGGGGCGTGCCCCATATGGATGAAGAAGCCAGTCCTTCGTCATCCTCTTGATCTCCCTCCTCATCCTCGGACCACTCCCTGGCTGTCTGCAGCTCATACAGCTCTGATTCCTCATTTCCACCTAGAAAGAGATATCAATAAACAAAAATTCACACAATAACCTCAACAATTTGCCCTTATAACAAAACACACACACACACACACACACACACACACACACACACACACACACACACACACACACACACACACACACACACACACACACACACACACACACCAATGATTGAAAAACAGAGAAACAAGAACCACACATACACAAAGAACAGAGTCAGAAATTTGGAGCAATTTATAGATATATAGAGCAGCCTTTTCTGGATTAGCTTGGGGAGAAGAATGAAAAATACTTTTATACGTTTTAGCAGCTGCTGCCAAATGGGTTAGCGTTACATCAGTGACGGTGAAAATGTTTGATTGTGTCTGTGATTCCCGGAAAATAGCTGTATGAGTTAAAAGCACAAAGTTATGTTGCTTGATGTCTGAAGAAACAGATGTGACATCTGAAAGAAGAAACCCTATTTGATCAGCACGCGAGCATCCACAAACTGGAACCCTGCTCAAAACCCTGCTTGACTTGAACCTGTGGATTTAAAGTACAGTACATTTCAGAGGAGTCGCACAAGGTCTGGATTATCAGTTTCCACACTATCTTCAGAAAATAAAATTAAAAAAACAAATCAAAAGACGACAGTTTGGAAAGCAAGCAACTCATGTTTGTGTGACGGTGGTGCATCAGAAGTCCTATACACAAGCATTGTGTCTCCATACCATCTGTACAGGGAGGTGTTGAGTCTGGAGTGGAGGCAACAGAGCCATATTCCTCTGGAAAACAAACAAACAAACAAATTAAAAACAGTCAAAATCAAGATCATAGAGATAACAGACAAAACATACATTTCTTAGTCTATTGTTCAAAATTGCTTGAGTAAAGTATGTGATCCTTTGATTTTAGTAACAGGTGGTCCTCCCCTTTAGCAGCGATGGCTTCAACCAAATGTTTTAAGTAAATGATGTCATTCTGCATTCTCCATATTGGACTTTCCCCCATCCTTGTTATTGTATTGTTATTATTATGTTGTTTAACAACTGTGTTGAATTTTCTCCACATAGGCGTTCTGCCTGGCAGTGGATTGGTCAGGCTCCAGCTCCTTATAAATAGTTCTGTAACCTTTTCAGGCCCAATAATCATCAATGGCTCTATTTCAGAGGTCCTCTGAAAACAACTATGATCGAGGCACATGGTCAAGACACTTTGGCTGAATGTGCTGTTTTCCTAAACAAAAAAGTAAAACATAAATAAATAAAAATGTTTGTACATCATCACATTAGCCAGGATCTCTTGATCTGTTTATCATAAAGGAACCTTGGGGTAATTCAAAGTAGACAATTCTAGATGGCCTACAAACTTCTTCTCACCACCGTATACACAACCATTGTTGGTTTTATGGACTGTACCTTGTGCTGTGCCACATAAGAGAGGGTTTTAACCATCCCATTTCTTTAATTTCTCAATTTCATCCTATTGGAGTGCATGAAATTCACAGAAAGTAATCAAATAGAAGATGATTGATGGTATTAAAATGCAAACACTGCAGCACATTGTTATAAGATGCTTTTTTAAAAAGTTAAATCTCACTGTGGTTTATTTGATTAAAGCAGATTCTATGTTGCCCCACTTCTCATTGCATTAGCTTGCTCATTCATGTTTGTGACATTGCTCCAATGCATTTGCATGCTTCCTGTCCAGCAGGAGTGAAGGCTTTTAATACATTTGATAGCCAGCCTGAGATTAGTCAATAAATCAACTGTAAAGCACAGCAACCAGTATAACACACAATTTTCTGCACACGTACAAACACACATAGACACAATTCAACTCTGATCGTCATTGCAGTTGGAAAACAGCAAGAGGAATTTGGGATGGAAAGAGACACGGATGGAGCGATATAGCTTTTAGGAGTACAACCTCCCATTAAGCATAGACAACACACTGGCCTTCCTGATATGCCTGCATGGGAGCACATTCACGTATACACAGACATGCAAGCGTCTGCTGCTCAGTGGGAGACAATAACAAGGTGGTTCCACTACAACACTGCATCCACCCATCCATTCAACCATGTGTTTATGAAAGGTAAAAGCTTCGGATATAGGGATAGGGTGAAAGAGGGGACAGGGGGGTGGGCTAGCATATACTATGCTCGCAGCAGTTAGCATTATTAGGTGCTGAGAAAAATCTCTTCCTATACATGCACAGGAAAGGTTATAGACAGCCAAAACAAACATCCACAGCCAAACAGACAGTTTGGAAAAATAACAGACTCACGGCAGTGGGAGAATCCTAAAACCTGGCCCATGCTCCATCAAGGCATTGCTGGGCCCATCCAGTGTGGAAGCCCACCCCCCCTTTCTGTTGCTGGCACTCTCCTCCTGTGGATGTATCTCTCTCTCGCCCTATTCCTGCCTCGCTCTCTCTCTCGATCTCCTTCCTCCACCCTCCATCCCTCCCCATGCGGGTTGGTCCTCCTCTGCGCAGCTGTCTCCGTGCCTCTCACTCCGTCACTGTGCGCCCTCCCCTTCTCTCTTTTGCTCACCAGCCCCTCCCTGCCTTCTCCCTCCCTCTTCTCATCTCACCCTATCTGCTGCCAGCCCCCTTTCTCCTCCCTCCCTCCTACCCAACACCCTCTAGTCTAGCATCATTATAACTGCAGGGGAGTAGTGTAGGGTATAGCAAAGGAAAGTAATTGGGTAAGACTGAGTGAGCGTGTGTCCTTGTGTCTGTATGTCTGTTATCATCTTCCATTCATGTGTAATTCTTAATCTTGTTCATTCAGCTATATTTATGTGTGTGTGTGAGTGTCTCTCTCTTTCTGCATCATGTCATTTCATGTCAGGATGCTACAGGGGTTTGCATTGTGGCTGTGACACTAATTATAAATGAATGTCAATTAGCACGTCTTTTAACCCACCCCCTCCTGCTCCCCCAATAGAGGTGCATTTGCAGATCTGGCTTGTAGCCGCGGGAAGCACAAACAGTGGCCCAGCCCAAATCCATGCCCTGGTCTATACAGCAACCCCATATCCGATACAGGGATGTTGGCCACATGTTTCTATAGCTAACCGATCAAGCCGACTTTCACAGAAGGCAGAAAGGTAAAATACAGTAATGTCTATAGTAATTTATGCTCTATATTTAAAAAACTTAGAATGGAAATCAAATCACCATTTTGAAATTATAAAATTTGAGTAAAAAAAAAACCCTTGTTTTTTACATTTTCATAATACAAACACTGACTAACAAGAAATATTAAGGATGAGGACAGACATATCATAATGAATAGCCAGCCTGACTAGCTGCTTTGTCATATAATAACCGAGTCACTCTTTAGTATTGGTGGTAGGGGGCAGTGTGTAGCTGGCTAACTGGTGACTGATTCCATTTTTGAATCCTGTAGGAGGCCTTTGAGGTCATAACCTGAAAGAAAACACACAAGGTCACCCAGCCACATAGTATACAGGAATGACTTGGGCACAGTCACATAAAAGGTTGTAATATAAGCCCAAAATATGCACAGAAATACCAAATTGACATTGCTGCTGTCAGAAAATCTTGCTGCAAGCAAACTTTGGCATTATCATCATTACTATTATTTATTTATTTATCTATCTCTCTATTTTGTGGCAGCGTGTCCTTTTGGTTATCCTTCAGCCACACCACCAAGATTTAAGACCCTGTGACGGTGAGCACTGACCCTGAAGGGTCCCAGAGCAGGAAACCCATTCCCAAACAGCTCCATTTGCACAGTTCGGATGCTGACCCAGCACCCTGATCAAGCACACAGAGCACAAGGACTTTCCCAAGGGTCATGAAATTAAGTACCACACACATTATTTGTGCAAATTAGTAGTGACTATTCAAGAGGGTTTTGAGGGCAGCCCCTCTTGCTTTTAAAAATACCTAACCCACAAATGCTCATGTGTACCATATATTCAAGTAAAAAGCATGGAAAACTACCAAAACTGGATTACACAATACATGTTTGCAGTTAAAAGATACCCTTGTAGTGTGATCGGTTTTCCTTCGGTTCTCTAAGTTTGCACATGTCCTTATCTCTTATTTTCAGGCTCTATCTGAATGTGTTCCCCTATCTCTGACTGCAGGTGATATTGCTAACACATGCACATACATGTACACGTGCATGCACGTGTGTGTGCGCACACACACACACACACACACACAAACACACTTATTTCAACTGTCACCAAGTGCTGAAAAATAGTGTATGCTTTTGTGTATGCATTTCCCCCTGGATAAATACAGGAACAAAAAGCCTATATGTGAAACCTTTAGGGAGACCCAAGGTGGACCAACGTCAATCTGTTAGTGTTAAATCCGGTTTAAAATTGCATAAGAGCATCAGGCCCCATATACGGTACTTTTAGATAAATACGCCACCACAGGGACTGAATAGCAGCTAATAAGCTTAAGACACAGTGTTGTGATGATGACAGCAGGGCCTCTACACAGCATATGGTTTGGTGCTGCATCAGTTGCACAGGAATAATATCAGGTTAATCATTAACCTCTTCAGGTGGTTTGGGAATGACATTAACCATAGGATGTGACAATATAAGAATATGGAGCTTCCACATGGTAAATTACAGGTGTGTGAATGTCGGACAGACAAAGTACTGTATTAAACATATAGTGATAATAGTTGAATATATGGTCCACACTGAGTCATTACTTGGATGCAAAACTGTCGTAATATCAATCAGATAGTTCCCCAAGTGAAACTGAACTAGTGAGCGGAGCTCCCTGTGTTGTTACTAAATGCTTACACGCTTATAATCCATACATGTGGTTATGCACACCTAATCCCTCCTGCCTGGAAAGACAGGCGATTACCTGGAGGCCTAACAAAGGTGGAAGGAGTGAGAGAGGAACAACGAACAGAAGGAGTAGGAGGGGTCAGTGTGAAAGGATAAGTCAACAGAAATAGACGGGCCAATAGAAACATGGGGCAAATAGTGGGCAGGCGCAAGAGCGAGGGGGAGTGAGCAAGGTGACAGGGATGGGAACATAAACAGTGAGACCGAGGGAGAAAGGAGAGAAAATATCGCAAAGTTTGACAACGCCTCTTATCGGATAAGAGCTCAGCGGTGACAACAGCTAGAAATCTATCTCCCTACAGGCATTCAAGGATGGGCTTTCTAATTTCCTCCAGACAACAATCCCAAACTTTAATATAGCCACAACTCCTTTCAGTCCAAGGTACCAACTTATAATTTTCAAACTGCTGAGAGGGCCGACGCACAACTGTTGCACTGGACCTGTTACGGAAAACACAGGGCCGGAAGAAGGGCACCAGGAGGAGAAGGGCTGCTGCCAGGTCAAGCAAGAAGCTTGAGCACAGACTCCGCGGAGCAATGAGGACTGCCAGACGGGCAAGTAATGTGGAGGTGCCCTCCTTCCTCCGGCAGCTGGTTAAAGAGACGGAGAAGATGGTGACCTTCTTCTTCAAAGGGGGGCCCAGGGAAAAAGAAACTGCGGAGGACGATTTGGACGAGGACGACTCCATGCCTAGCCCTTACCTTGACCGTCCTATCTTGGAAAAGCAAGTGGCAGAGGGGGGGTCCCAGTTTGGGGTTAACTATGCTACGGCTAGCATGCAGGGCTGGAGGGCGCAGATGGAGGATGCCCACTCCTGCATGCCCCAGCTGAGGGCACAGCTGGCAGAGTGGAGCTACTTTGCTGTATTTGATGGACATGCGGGCTCCACAGTGGCTCAATACTGCTCCAGAAATCTGCTCAATCACATCCTGGCTACAGGTAACAGGCGGCATAATTACAAAATTAATTAATTAATTAATTAATTATTGATTTTTGCAGGATTAGCGAGTCAGGGTGAAATCTTTTTTTTTGGGACATTGCAGATTCTTTCACACAACACAAACAAAGAGAATATATGTAAAAAAAATTTCACATTATATTTTTTAAACCAATATACATTATTGGCATAGAGATTATCCATTGGATGTGGCTGTAATTTAACAGACGATTGGACACCATCAAGCTAATGAACATAAAGTGCTTGCTAAATGTCTTCATGCATGCTCAATAATCCAGGTAAGGAAATCACAGAAAGTTGAATTAGTTCATCTGGATATTTATCGCTCAATAAACGTTGTGTCCAGATGAACTAATTCAACTATCTGTGATAGCTTGCTAAACTTTTCTGTGATTAGCTCTGTCAAAACCATGCTATTTTAAATAGCAGAGCCTTATCTTATTTAGGCTGGACCTAAAATGACAAGTCTAAGGCTCAAATGAAATGCCCGAGCAGGAAATTAACACAGCAAGGAACAAAAATATCTTCGGCCCAAATCTTTTTAATAGCCATTTTGTTAAGTTTACAACGGGGCTTAGCTGCATATTATTTCCTTTGATGTGTGCAGGTTGTGTCAAAGCAGAGGAAGACCCGGAGCAGGTGAAGGAGGGGATTCGCGAGGGGTTCCTCGCCATTGACAGCCACATGCACAAGCTAGCTCGACAGGACAACTGGGACCGCAGTGGTTCCACTGCAGCAGCTGTCTTGATTTCACCACACCACGTTTACTTCATCAACTGTGGAGACTCGCGCACACTACTCTGCCGTAATGGCCAGGTGGTCTTCTACACTGAGGACCACAAGCCTTTCAACCCCCGAGAGAAAGAACGCATTCAGAATGCCGGGGGCTCGGTAACCCTGCAGAGAGTCAACGGCTCTCTGGCCGTCTCCAGAGCCTTGGGAGACTTTGACTTCAAGGAGGTGGAGTGGAGGCCGCAGACAGAGCAGCTGGTGTCACCAGAGCCGGAGGTGTACGAGCTAGAGAGGACAGTTGGGGATGAGTTCCTTATCTTGGCGTGTGACGGCGTGTGGGATGCTATTGGTAACGAAGAACTATGTTCCTTCGTTTCCAACCGTCTAAAGGTGTGCAATGACCTGAGAGATATTTGTGCCCAGGTCATTGACCTGTGCCTCTACAAGGTGAGCAATCCCTTCCATTATGAACCATCCAGGCGTGTAGTCTGATGGATGATCAGGAAAAAAAGCTTCAATTACTCATTTCACTTTAAAGGATTGCCTGAATAGTTCAGTAACGAATTTTACAGATCAGTTAAGCTCATGAACTGGATGTGCTGGGGCCAAATTAGAAAATTAAATTTTTATCAAAACAAGTATGAAAAATCAGTCCTTAAAGGCTTTCCCTATATTCAACTACCTACATAATTTAAGTTGATTGACCCTGCCTATAAAATGGAAAGGGAAGAAATGTCTACAATTGTGGTCGATAGAGAAAGAATGAGGTTGTATTCCTCGTTTTTGAGGAAAAGCTACAGTTTACAACCACTTCCCAGTTCAAACAGCAGGCGCTGACATTTTGATGTGTGCAGTCACAATGCTATTTATTTTCCTCACTTTTGTTTTCTTAGCGTTTTGAGTATCTCAGGTAGCTAAATAGATAAACGCAAGCAGTTGACAACCCACATGGACCTAAAACAACAACATAGAACAGATTTATTGAAACAATTCCCATCTGCTTAGACTGGCTATATTTTGGGGCAACAGTTTATAAAATGTGCAAATAAAACCCAGATCAGTTTCAGCCTCACATTAACAATTTGACAGTTAGAATTCAACTGAATTTCCAGCATTTGAATAGCATGGAAATATTTCAGTCAAAAAGATGGATTTTAATGTCCATATACACTTCCTGAGAGACAGACTAAAGAAGATGGGAATGCTTAAAATTTTAAATTTAGCAAAGTTACGCAAAAACAAAGCCAAAATGAGTGACGATGGACCATCCAATCCACTGACAATGATCTTAAACCAAGTCTAACATCAGCATGATCTCATTCATTGGAACGCTTGTTCTATTTCTCAGTATGTGCCATTGAGAAATAGATGATCAAATACTGACTGAACTCAACAAGCCCACAAAGTATTTTTTTTAATTCAAGTGCATTCTCATTTGAGTACTTTCCTCACAAGAGACATAACAGTACACCAAGTGTAATTATGAATGAGTGGCTTTACGTCAAGGTGTTGGATTGGTAGGTATATACAGTGTGTGTGTGTGTGGGGGGGGTATTATGTAAGTAGATTTTAACTTCAGGTCTTCTTATGTTGGTCAAATACCTACCAGCACTTCTTAACACTGATATACACTGAAAAGGACCAGAAGGGACTAGCCTACCCTATAAATAGATGTACTGTATTAGGGCACATCAAGGCGTAGGAGGGGGAGAAGATATGGGCTCGGATTAAGGCTTGATGTGAATGTGTTGACTAACGCCCAAGGCTGCAGCTCAAAGCACATCAACTGAGTGGAATTATCCTGGCCAGGATGGCCTTCTACTTATTGACAACAGCCGAAAAGGCTTACCTTCAGGGAGACTGTATGTTCTGGCATACACCGGGTCTTGGTTCTCAACTTGGTGACTACACACCGGTTTGTCGGCCCTTTCAGAACCCACATCTCAAAGAAAAAAATAATTTGTTTTCCAACATTAACACATCACCTCATTAGTCATACTATTGTGAATTCACTTTAACATAATCCTAAATCATCCAAAATATTTTCTTGTATTACAATTTTCCCGACACATAATGATAACATTAAGCAATAAAGTAAGCTTGTCACAGCACACTTGTACTCATGAATTAGCCCAATATGGAATGATGATGCAGCTAAATAAGCCTCCTCATCTAGCCTGACAAATTAATTCCCCTCCTTCATTTATACCTACCTCAAAGGTGCTTAAGCATGCAATCCTTGTGCTTTTGATTTCATCAAACTCTTCCACTAACAGCCGAATTTTGTCCCCATACACAGGGAAGCCTGGACAACATTAGCATCATCATCATCACCTTTCCTGCTGCCCCGCAGGTGTCACAAGAGGCACTGCAAAAGGAGGCAGAGTTAGAGCAACTGATTGATCTCAAAGTGGAAGGTAATTTCCCCCTGAAAAAAATGAAGATACACGCATTATGAAACACAATAAACCAAGTCAAAATCGTCTCCCGAATGCACAGGTATATCACTTCTTTGACCATCTTCCTTCACAGAGATCATCCAGATAATTAGGTCTAGAGATGAGGACCCTGACCTCCTGTATGTGATAAAATTCCTCACCTCAGAGAACATACCAGGGCTACCACCAGGAGGTGGTGTTACTAGCAAGTAAGCCTTGCATACAAAAAAAAAATCACAAACAACTCTACTTGTGAATTTAACTTGAGAGAATGACAAATGTCTAACCATTTGCCACTTTTTGTGTCTTTGCAGACGCGACTGTATAATCTCTGCATATCAGAAGCATATAATGCATCTCAAAGTTCAAGAGCCAATGGTAAGTCACATGATTTTGATTACAGTAGTTGCACAGGCCATTACGATAGATATCTATAGTTGATATACATATTGATAAATCATGTTCATACAGATAACCTTTTTTTGCATTTGGTCTAATGTCTATACTGCTGAATACAATACCTTAATTTAGAGCCTAAATCTAAACTCTAGAAAGTATTTCTTCATTACTAGTGTGGAGAATTAAGTCAGGGATTCAAGTAACAGAAGTTCAATCATAGTAATTATTGGATTATGGCATTTCAGGATATCGAAGGATCAGAGGAAGATTCAAATTCAAATTCAAACTGATCCAATGGAAACTGAATCATGGTTCTCGCCATCTACATAGCAAAATGCTCAAGCATCTGGCATTACTTTTAAAATAAGCAAGAAAATAATTATGAATAGGGCGGCACGGTGGCACAGTGGTTAGTGCGGTCGCCTCACAGCAAGAAGGTCCTGGGTTCGAACCCCGGGGTTGCCCAACCTTGGGGGTCGTCCCAGGTCGTCCTCTGTGTGGAGTTTGCATGTTCTCCCCGTATCTGCGTGTGTTTCCTTCTGATGCTCCAATTTCCTCCCACAGTCCAAAGACATGTAGGTCAGGTGAATTGGCTGTACTAAATTGTCCCTTGGTGTGAATGTGTGTGTGAATGTGTCGGCCCAATGATGGACTGGTGACCTGTCCAGGGTGTCTCCCCGCCTGCCGCCCAATGACTGCTGGGATAGGCTCCGGCATCCCGTGACCCCAACTGGGATAAGCGGCTTGGATAATGGATGATGGATAACTATGAATTTCTAATGAATTCTTCACCGCATGGTCACCAAATTAGACCTATAATCAGCACATTTGTTAATCAAACTGTAAATATCAAATACTGAGTCTGCTGATGCAGTAATGGAGGAGCTACACCTTTGATAGCTTACTATTTCTTATTGACAGAGATTATAAAGGGGTACAATAAAAATATTCTAACCTTACAGTGCCTGGGTGCAGACTGGCATAGCTTTCCCATACTAGGGGCTTCTGTATAAGGCAGCTCGTTTTGACACATTTTTGACTGGTAACATATACATTTGTACATAGACAAAAAGAAACGGCACTCAGTTTTTTTTTCAAAAGCTGTACATCACACAATTCAAAGCAAACATGATCTTTTCAAGTCCACTGACAAAGGAAGAAGTTTCACGCGTGTATCGCACGTGTGTTATGCCAGTTTGTCTCACGATAGTTGCTTTTCTGAAGTATTTAATTAGTTTGCACAATCCTGTAAGGGGGCAAAGGTGGACTGGATAGCAATGACCTGTTTTTGGAGTGACAGAGACACATGTAGCATTATAGAAAGGAAACGGGGACGAAACAAGATAACAAATGAGCAAGAAAGTAAGTGAAAAGGGAGGCAGGGTGAGAAAGTAGAGGAAGAAGGGGGGAGGTGGGAGAATGCTAAGGGGATGAGATCTTTCTAAGAATTAGCACAAGTACCTCATTAAATGTACCCTTTTGCACTTTAGAGTGGAGATGTGATGTGTAATTTAATAAAGCAATCCAAAGTTGCTCTACGGCTGTGTTTTCTGTCCAAAGATTTGTTCTAGATAAAAGATTTGCGTAGCCTTGTTTAGCTCCCTTAATGTTAGTTTACTTTTCGTAATGTAAAAAATTACAGATAAAATGTTAGGAAGGAGGACTTTGTATTCAACTTGCTGTGAACGGGCAGAGTTCAAATAAAGTTTCCCAGTTTGCAATGCGGCTGAATTGGTCACTTCATTTTCTCTAATATGCTGAAATGTGATTAAATGAATTCTTTGTATACGCTCCATTCCCCCCCCCCCCATTTCTTTCTTTTGCCTATGCGGGTATATATTAAGGTAATGTTTATTAACTGTAATGCAAAATATTCTGTCTTTGCATTTAAATGAAATCAATAAACATTTCTTGGCTATGCCTGTGTTTTATACTTTTCAAACCCTTTTAAACTAATTTAGTTCTGAAAAAAACAAAAACAAAAACGTATGTCTGATTCAAGACCAGCCCAGGAAAAGACATTTGGGACATGGACTTGGGTATGAAGTTGTCCCAGAAACAAAGGTGAGAGAAAGAATTCTGAAATAAGACTTGATTTTACCTGTAATATCGACATTATCCCAAAGATGCCCATAGGGACCTGATTCCTCATGCATATAAGCTGCACAGTGAGGGACTCTATTACCTGGAAGCCTTGTACAGGCTCTGAGACCTGGAGCTCTCTGTGGCAGTCATGGGTTTCCCAGAATGTATAGCCAGGGTGTAGTGAGACTCATCACCTCTGTATTAATTGACTCAGCGAAGCTTCCATTGGATCCAGAGGAGTTCTCACCTCCTACCTCCAAACCACTACGGGGAGACAGATAACTAAAAGAAACAACTCTGGACAGTGTTACTCAGCTGAGAGCGCATGTGGTGAGCACAAAGCAGGAAGATAAGGACAGAGAGAAAGGAGCCCACAAGGAAGGCAAGAAATCTTTCCTGTTGTTTGGTCAGTAAGTAATCATGTGGTAGAGCTGGTATTAAGTATGACAGATAAGAAGGTGAGCGCTTAAAGGTGAAATCCAGGATATTTCTCCAATAACAAATAGTTATTGTATCTATCTGGACCATGCAGTCAATATAGCTACTAAATGGCATCTTTACAAAGGTTTTAGACATTCTCTATATATACTACTGTTGAAATCTTTGACTGGGTAGGACGAACACTAGAGCAGCGGCAAACATGTTCCTGCCCAAACAAGAAAAAGGATTGAAATGTGATGATTTGGCAATTCATCTGTTGCACAGCTCATCTTCAAATTCTACAATCAATATTACAGTGGGATAGGGCTGGGCAATAATTAAACATCATTTATCGTCTTTCAATTGTATTGTATTGGGATGGAACTTGGATATTGGTATATCGCAACACACAATTTTGGTGTCTAAATTAACGACAATGTGACTCTATTACATAACATTCCCCACCAAATGCAGTCTGAGAAGTCCGAGGCAGTATTATCTGAAAACTAGTTTTGGTTTAATATTAAGCTTTTCCGAGCATTTAAAGGTGATGAACCTCAGTTGGATTCTCAAATATCCCAAAATATGATTTCATATGATTTAGGATTTATCAATTTTGTTTTGTTTTTTTGTTTGTTTGTTTTGTTTTGTTTTTTGGGTGGGGGGGGGTAGGGTACATTGATTAACATTACTGTAAATGTACCAGTTGATGTCCCGGAGCAAGATGCTGAATTAGCCATTAAAAAAAAGTGGTGAATATATCATGATCAATATCGTATAAAATCCCCAATGATTATCGGGATAATATTTTCCATATCACCCAGCACTACAGTAGGACGATTTTCCCTTACAGGGATGTAGTTTGTAATACATTAAATTGCTGTGTTAGCTTCGGTCCGAGGATGCCGTTTTTAGAAAGGTGGGATCCATTTACTGCTGAGCTGACAGCACACAAGCGACAATGGCTGCTACACCTTGTTTGTAGTTCTCCCTGCCAGATGGACTGACAAATAGGGGAAAACACAGATTTCAGCTTTAAAAACTTGTGCAACAACATGACCCACATTGACAGCACTGGACAAAAAAAATTTTTTTTTCCAATGTTTTGCTTCCTGAAAAAAAAAGAGAGACTATGGAAGACAATGTCGGGCTGAACACAAAAATAATTTCATATTTGCTGTATCATGTAGGAATTTGGAGAAACATTAAAATTACTTTTATTGAATTTAACATGTTTTATCACATAATGACGCTGACATGTTGTGTTAATTCAACTGTGCTTAACAAGTTTTGCAGCTCATTTTCATTTGTACTCAGCATCTGGTGCCTCTCGTGTCAGTGTCCAACAATAGTCGGCCATTATTGATGGATTCCAGTTACCTCTTTTCCATAGCTGCAATGTCCTGGTGAAACCTTTCACCATGTTTGTCAAACATGGTACCAAGATCAGCAGGGAAGAATTCATGGTTTTGTATGCTTTAAGTTGTCACGCAGCTCAATGTAGTTTGGCGCTCTGTAGTTGCCAAGAAAATTCTCAACATCCTTCCATGCTATTTTCTCTGGCCCACAGATCTCCTTACTCCCTGTCATTGATGACCAGTCTGATTTGTGGACCAACAAAAATGCCTTCCTTAATCTTGGCACCAGTTAATTCTTTGTTCATTGCTTTCACAACATTTTTCATCAACCCGAGTTGATGAAGGAGGCAGAAATATCTTTGCTGGGTCGACATGTGGTTTATGCGCCACACTTTTCTGCCCTGGAATGAAACGCTTACGGAGTGGCAAGTCCTTTTTAATGTTATGTGACTCTAGCACAGCTATCCCATTCACAAAGGAAATAACTACTTTGTATATCCGAGCTGCATTCCTAGCAGCAGTGCCAATACTTTTCGATCGCGATAGACGTTCCAGTTGTAACTGTTGTACTGTATGTGTTTCAGCAGCAGTTCCACGTTATTGTAAGTTTTTCATGTAGGGCTGCCAACTCCTTGAAATGGAAATAAGGAACAGGGGACAGGGACGGGGGTTGGATGGACAGGGCGGCGCTGGCATAACAAATATAATGTGCCTTACACTATACACACACACACACGCACACACACACATACATATTTAGCTTCCAAATAAGGAACGATTCCTTATTTTAAGGAACAGTCGGCAACCCTACTTTCATGTTTACTGTGTAGCCAATGGGTACTGAAGTGTGGACGTTGCCATTGTGTAACAGGACAGCTTTCAGGCTTTGACGAATCTATAAAAAGACACCATTGTTGTGGGTCATGCACACAACCCAAAGCCATGAACAATCCATCAATGTCAGTGCAGAAACAGAGGTTGTCAGCCAGAGGTTTGTGAAATGTTCTTGACGGTTCTGAAAGAGGAAAATGTTGTACCTGGTGACAGCAAACCCCATCCTTGCAGCCTTGAACCATAGTTCGGCTTTAGCATTTGACAAATCTAAGTCCCTGACCAGGTCATTTAATCCATCCATCCATTATCCAAACCGCTTATCCTGCTCTCAGGGTCGCGGGGATGATGGAGCCTATCCCAGACAGTCATTGGATGGCAGGCCATTTAATTATGGCTATAATTAACTATAGTTAATTGCTTCTAAGTAGGTCTACAACTTGAGTCATGCTGCCCGCCATATTATCAAACTACAATAAGTTTTTTTTAAATCGAGATAGCACAATTTGAAAACAACTTAACTCCTCCACCGAACTTACAGCGTGTCTGATTTCTGAAATCGAGTTACATGGAAAAGGCCTTCTGATAATGTATGACGGCTACTTCTGCACTTCAATGAAAGCAGCCGTTTGGCTAATTGATGTAAATGAATCACCTGTGGCCCGGCAGAAAACTGACTCCGTCCGAGCTTCATCGCAGAGCTTCTGTCCGAAGTGCACAAAATTGTTGTGACTCACGGTCACCCGCACCCTTTTTGGTCGATGGAGCAACCGCATCTTAATGAGAGTGACGCCACGGCACAGGTTACTCCGTTGTAAAAAGGTCTACTTTACCCACTGACTGATCTAAACCTGACTGATCCTAATATCTTCTCTCCGCTAACCTGTAGACACGCAGCATGACCCTGGACGCCGGCGAGCCCGGCTACGGCAGCATGGCGGCGCGCACGGCGCTCTCCGGCAGCGTGGTGGACGCAGAGACGGCGCCCCTGCTGATTCCGGAGGACCCGCAAGAGTACGACCAATGGCAACCCATGACCAAAGAGGAGCTGGAGGTAGCCGCCGGGAGCGCAGGGTGGAAAAAGCTACGCACCCGGTTGGTGGTGGTGTTCTGGCTGGCCTGGTTAGCCATGCTCTGCACGTCCGTAGCGATCATCGTGAAAAGCCCTCGGCCAATTGCCGCGCCGCTCCGGTGGTGGCAGAAGTCGTTGTTCTACCAACTCCAGCCGGTTCTGTTCGTGGACCCGCAGGCCGAGGAGCAAGGGGGCATCAGCGGTGAGTGGCGCCGACTGTGTTCAGTAGAAAAACAAGGTGTCACAAATGCGAGCACTACGGTTGTGTGACGTCGTTGTGGACAGGACAACATGGGATAGTTATCTAAATGTTTGCGTTTGAAAGTAGGCCTGTTATTGACTTGACGTTTTCAAGTGAGCAGCTAACGTTACATGTTCATAAATAACGAATTGTAACTTCTTTACAATTCGTGCTGTTAAGAGCATGGAACGAACTTCCGGAGGATGTGGTGCAGGCTCCTTCGGTTAATTCTTTTAAAAATAGATTAGATACATTTTGGTCAACAAAGGACTTTTATACAATTATAAAGTTGAATTGTGAGTATTGCTTGACTATGATTATTTGTGAGACATGTATTTGTGACTTGTGAGATTATTGTGATTTTAATAACTATATTGTGGTGAACTCCGTTCCTTCGGCTCTACAATATTGTGGTTCTTTTTTGTATGGTTAATTGTTTTAATTTGTCGAGACTTGTGTAGAGGATTTGTACCTTGTGCCAGAAATGTTTCATTAAATTAAATCTTAAATTTCATCAAATAAATTAAGTCCTGACTGGACGCTAACTATGACGTGTAAATACAATCTATATGAGCATCAGGCTGGGAAACTTTCGTACCGATTCAGCAGAGCTAAAGTTAGCTTGCCTGAATCTTGTTTTTGGCTAACGCAACAACCCAGAAATGCTAGCTGACGCGTCAGAAAACGCTTAAACTTTTACCAAAAGACTGATTCATTTGTTAAGGTAATAAAGCACGTCTTACATTTCCTTGATGGCTTTATTTTCCCACCCGCATCCCGGGAAGACCCGCCCCTACTCTGCCTCTGATTGGCTAAGCCTAAACCTTAGCTAATTTAATCAACGGAAGCAACGAGTACTAGCCAATCGAAGGCAGCGTTCCCGGAATGCCGATGGGAAAAATGAAGGCCTCCGGACGACGGCGAAATTGTACCTCCAATGAAACCACATGGGCACACCCCAAGTTGAAGGGAGAGTAGCGGTGGAGGCGCAGGGAAAAAAAGCCTTGCCAGTTCTCTTATTGAGGAATAATGTTTATTTTCAAAATGCAAAATCTGTTAATGTCTTACAACAGGCTGTGCTTAACATTTTTAGCGTGGTTGCTTGTACCCCCCCCCCATCAAACTAGATGGTTTCCTTAACGTGATGTCACATCTAAAAGCGTGCCAAGACTTTTACCGTCTCATCATCAGCCGCTTCTCCGGGGTTGGGTCGCAGTGGCAGCAAGCTAAGTAGGGCACTCCAGACTTCCCTTTCCCCAGCAACGCCTTCCAGCTCCTACTGGGGGGGTCCCAAGGCATTCCTAGGCCAGATTGGACATGTAGTCCCTCCAGCAAGTTTTGGGTCTACCCCAGGGTCGGCTCCCGGTTGGGCATGTCCAGAAAACCTCCAAAGGAAGGCACCCAGGAGGCATCCTAATCAGATGCCCGAACCACCTCAGCTGGCTCCCCATGGACTCGCCACCCACGGGGATGAGCATTGGGGTAGAGTTCAATGTAGGCCGAGCAGCAGGCAAAGGCAGGGACCGGAGCATGCTGACTTCTGGCATTGCAGACTGGTCCTCGGGGCTTTTACTTGCCCACTATTTACTACTATTCAAAACTATAAAAGGCCAAGAAATTTCATCATTTCCAGTCATGAAGCAATTTTGCCCCTACGCTTTAATGAAGTTTACCTATGGTGAACTTTGACCTGTGAGTTTGCACCATCAACAAACCTTTTCCTGATGATGTCGACAACACCCAAGATGGAGGAGTCCCTCATCTTTGCTGTGTCCAACTAATCTGAGGTTTACAATATGATTGTGCCAAAGTATAGAAACAAACATTTAAAATGAATAGGTTGGCTTTCTGTATCAGCTACGTGACAGGACTTGATGATAACAATTCTGTGACTTGATAATATTTGAGTTCGAGAATGGCACAATCTCGTCTGTAGCTACATGACATTCTTTATCGATGTGAAAACAAATGGTGAAGCGAATCTTGGCAGTTTTCTATAGATGTGTCCTCCCCTTTAACTTCTTTTTAAGTCTGAGTGAGTTAAAAACCAGGTTTGTGAGGTGTTGCACCTCTAAAAAATAATTTTGATGACTCTTGTCTGACCTATCAATAACATTAATTCTTATGTCAAATCTTTCCCTAGGGGTCTGTGATCACATTTCCTACTTTAAGTCCCTTGGTGTAGGGGCCCTAATCCTGGAGGGTCTTTTTCTTAAGGGGATGTCTCCTTCAGACATTAAAGTGATCAATGAAAGCATTGGGACAGTGCCTCAAATTCAGCACCTGCTTGCAGAGAGCAACAAAGCAGGTGAGTAAAGTGCTCATTTTTGGCATACAGGTCTATTGGAACTGGTTGGCTCTGCTGTGTCAGACCTATAATATCATGCATTATCTAATCGTTAAAGGTAGAATCTGTAATAGTGTTAAACAGTGGGATCCAAGGTATTTTATGACTGCAAAAACGTCTTGTTGGGTGGAGCTCTCTCACCACGGCAGTACCCCCCTCAACAACTCTCTCGTTGTATCTCCTTTCACACTTTGAAACTGGGAATTTCCACTGGGTGTGCTCCAAAACCTGACCAACTCAGTGCCAGCTGGACATGGTTTCCACTCCCATTTAACTGCGGCACATGAAACGGCATGTGCCACTTTTGCCTACCTAAATCAATAGCTAATGCAGCAAGTAAACAAGTTCCATGTATACCAACAGCATGGCAAACGATGGAGACTGGTAAAACACATATCTTTTACATGGCTTGGCATGACTGAGATCAAAAAGAAAAGTTATTATATTGATGTATTTTGTATTGTCTTTGACAACACATGCCATTGTTTGATCATCAACTGATGGGGGTTAAACATAATACCTGCCACTGGTACTCCATTGAAGTGTTTTTCTCTGACCTTGACACTACCCAATATGTGGCACGCTAGCAAGATCAAACTGAGTGCATGCAGAGCCAGGGAGCTTCATGTTTGACCAAGATAGCGAAAAAGATCAAGTTATCACTTGCAAAGTAAAAATGCTACAAATGCAGCATCACTTATGAATCCTCTTTTGGTTTTAACATATTTCCATTTCAGGAAAGCTTACCCAATAATATATATGATGATAACAGTTGCGAGCTTGTATGCTTTCCTCTGTTTGCCAGTGTGAAAAGTGGCCACACTCACAACCCCTCTCCTATTCTGACTAAACTCAAACACACACATGCCCAGACTTCAGACCAAAACGAAACGATTTTTTTTTTTTTCTACCGCTACTTTTATTAATCCCTGTGGGAAAATTCTTTCTCTGCATTTAACCCATCCTAGCTGTGTAGCTAGGAGCAGTGGGCAGCTGCCATGCAGTGCCCGGGGACCAACTCCAGTTCTTCTTTCCATTGCCTTGGTCAGGGGCACAGACAGGAGTATTAACCCTAACATGAATGTCTTTTTGGTGGTGGGGGAAACCAGAGCACCCGGAGGAAACCCACCGCAGACACAGGGAGAACATGCAAACTCCACACAGAGGATGACCCCCAAGGTTGGACAACCCTGGGGTTCGAACCCAGGACCTCCTTGCTGTGAGATAACAGCGCTAACCACTGGGTCACCGTGCTACCCAAATTTAAGCAAAGTGACACAACCAAGTGGGACTCATTTGCCCAGAGGCCACTGTTTGACACTATTACAGAATCTACCTTTTACCAGGCTAACTACTGTCAATTCCCTGATCTGCAGGCCTCAAAGTGGTGTTCGACTTCTGTGAGCTGGATCTGTTTGCAACTCAGGAATCACCAGGAAATGACACTGAACCCTATTCCATAGTTCAGGTAATGGGGTTCACTACAGATGTTGTTCATCTTTTGGTCACAGTAAATGGCATGCACTGTTAAAATACATGTATGACAATGCCAGCATGAGGTCTGTCTTGGGATACTGGGAGGTGCACTGTTTAAACCTGAATACAAAGTGATATCGCATGTTTGGTTTTCAAATTGCCTTGATATGCATGTCACCTCTATTAGTTTTTTTTATCCCCCCTATATTGGCTGCCTGTTGCTGCCCACATAAAGCTCAAAACACTGCTGTTGCTGTTCTGGCCAGTTTACACCAACTTAATTGCAAACCCATATTAATGTGTACACTCCTGTTCAACCTCTTTTACCTCTGGTAGCTGTCCCCTCCACCAAAGGGTACAGATCTAGATCCAGACTTTTCTCATACCTGGCCCCCCAAGGGCATTCAATTAACAAACTCCTGGATCGACTTTTGTGTTTTTCGGTGCTCAAATCTGGGAGAGAGAAGACTTTGAGTCACTTACTTGGTTCAGATCATTACTATTCAGTAACTCCTGATATTATTATGGATCAGGGAAATGGAAATACATATTGCCCCTTTTTAAAAATGAATAAGTATAATGCATGAGTGACATGCAAT
The DNA here is from genome assembly GCF_029633865.1 of Lampris incognitus. Lineage (NCBI taxonomy): Eukaryota > Metazoa > Chordata > Actinopteri > Lampriformes > Lampridae > Lampris > Lampris incognitus. The sequence continues at coordinate 23,091,338 of NC_079217.1, read as the reverse complement.
ACCCAAGTAAATGCATAATTGATTGTGGCATGAGAGATGTGTTTTCCTGTTTGTCAATTCATAATACAACATGATTTCACAGAAATACTTGAAATGACCACGACCTCTTAACACTCACATTACGTGCCGGCACCATGGAAACCATGCCAATGGAAAGTCAATTAAGATCATTTGTCGTGTTGGACACATGAAATCCCTGATTCAACAACATCATGCGATGAGCGATGTTTAATATTTTCTAATTAACAACATTTTAATTTATTATTTTTATTGTCATTTGACTGAATTTATTGTAGTGCCTTAGTTACGATTTTTTGTTCTCTAAAAACCCTAACCTCATTACATCAAAATGAGTTATATGACACACAATTCAGTGTTTTAGAGAACAAAAAATCGTAACTAAGGCACTATAATAAATGCAGTCACATGACAATAAATATAACAATAAAATAAAATGTTGTTAACTAGAAAATATTAAACACCGGTCATTGCATGATGTTGTTGAATCAGGCAGTTTGTGTGTCCAGCACGACAAATGATCCTAATTGACTTTCCACTGACAGTTTCCGAGGTGCCGGCATGTAATTTTAAATCATTACATGCCACCACCACGTAATACGAGTGTTAAGAGGTCGTGGTCATTTCACATATTTTTGTGAGATCAGGTTGTCATTACATATTCCACAGTATGCACTCCGGTTCTGGCTGGAGCAAGGGGTAGCAGGGTTTGCTATCTGTGACACTGATGCAGCATATTCAGAAAAGGTAAAAAGTTCTAGTGATTTTTTTTTTCCTCTTGAGATTCCATATTTTAGGTGTGCTGTTTTATAACATTTCTACCTCATGTTTGCATTTTAGACTCTACTGGAGTGGAGAGTAGTAATCAAGGAATTCAGCAGTCAGGGGGAGGAAAGGTAATATGTAGAGCTTAAAAGTTGGATGTGGATGATTTGTTTTTGCATTACAAAATACATAAAATCCGATAGGTGATACTTGGTGAGGAAAGTATATTTACTTCTCTCTTCACCTCCTCAGGATTGTATTGGTGAAGCAGATGGGCGATTTCCTACCTAGTCTTGGCAACTCCAGCTCCAACGATACACTGGTGGAAGTGGTCATGAAGACAATTCTGCCACCTACACATCACCACCTGTCAGCACAGGAAGTGGCTCTTGCCATAGAGACACGCCTGCAGATGACTAAAGATGATTTATGGCCCAGTTGGGCGGTAAGCTCACCGCTTTAGTTTCCTGGGGTAATCGCTTACTGGTTCTGAAAGCCATAGTCACTGAGGTGGCATGATGACTGGAGCAGTATTTGTGACAAAAGTCAGTATCGCTTTCTTTTTACAATAAGTGGCCAATTTGACAGCGTGCAACTATGAACACCATATCTGGAAACTTTTTTTTGTGTCTCATAACCTGTTATCCTGATGCATCTGCTGTATAACATTATATAAGTACATAAATGAGATTGTCATCCTGTCATTGCCAATTATATAAAATGTTTAAAGAAATGGTCATCTGAGCTATCTTGTTCAGCAGTGTACTCACAAAGCCTCTTAACTTGTTGCTTAAGTTTAGGGATAGAATATTTTCTAAATGGGTGTTTCCTGTTTTCTGGCAGGTTGGAGGTAAAGCATCCTTTGGTTTGCAAAATTTACTTATGGTACTTATGATGACTCTGCCTGGATCTCCTGCGGTCCAGTACGGTGAAGAAATCAGCCATGCACAGGTAGGTATCCTGTCTGAATCTTTAAAACCAATGGGAAGAAATGGGTTTGTGGTTTTACCAAGAAATATCTTTGTGCTATGCAGAACAAGTCTTTGAATTCGGGCTGGTTGCATGAAGGAGAGCAACTAGTTGAAATGCAAAAGCCCCATGTGGTGAGTAATGGAACAAGTTATCCCTTGGAAAAACACTTGAACAGTAATGGCTTCTCTGATTTAGCTGATGAACCAAATATGCCACCAGCTTTGACCCGCTTCAGCTAGCCACAATGATTGACAATGCACCAGTCTAATTGGATTTATATTCTAACACCCATCACTTGCCATCCATTTCGTAGGGCAAAATGAAATCAGAGCATTCCCCTTTGGCGCTCTTCACTTCCCTCAGTAACTCTCGAGCCAGAGAGGAAGCCCTCCTCTATGGAAGCTTCACTTTTCTCCCCTTCAACACCACTTCCCTCTCCTCATCCAACTCCACTCTTTCCTCGCCTCCCCTTTTTCTGGCCTTCCTCCGCTCCTGGGGTTGTGTTCACTTCCTCGTCCTGCTCAACATCGGGCCTGAGTCTCATGCCCTGGACCCAGCCTGGGCCCACACTCTGCCAAATGTTGGGGTATTTGTGACCAGTACAAGACTGAACCGTGTGGGGTCCACCTCCCTGGACACAGTGAAACTACAGCCACGAGAGGCCATAGTCATCAAACTGTTTGAGGCGGGAAGCTACTCCTAGATCATGGCCTGGAAAAGCACCCAGCAGGGTGGAGATGCAGGCGCTGACATATTATGAGCATTGACGGCTCTGTTCTCACAGAATTGAACTTGAAACGACCAAATAAATGTATTAAAGACTGTTTAAGAATTGCTGATTTTTTTTTTTTTTTTTTGCCATCTTATGGTCTTGTTATGCCATGTTGAGCAGCAGAGACAAGTAAAGAGAATACCATCCAGTACGCCACAGGATAAAAAGGGATGTAGAGGACAATGACGGTGATGTAGGTTAGACTGAAGGTGTTTTGGCTGATGCAATCTTATTGTGGCCCTTTCAGAATATTTGCACAACAGTAGTTGATGGAAATGGATAAGCAATCTTCTTTAGATGGAAACAGATGAGCATCTTCTTTAACTGACTTTTTGGAGCTTTGTTTAAAATGTGCTCAACATTTGGATGGAAACTTAACCACTGGTTTTTATTTTATTTTTATTTATTTTTTACATGGTGGCAAACTCACAAAATTATCATAGGGTTTCGTTGCCCTTTTAAAGGCTCACAGCCTCATAAATGTAGGTCGGTGTGTTGACCCGACCACATCCTGTATTTTTTTCTTTCTTTTTTTTTTAAACTCATGACATGTAGTTAAAAGTGGCTGCAGTTGTCACCTGCCTCGCGTGGATTTTCAGAGGTTGAAATTATTTTTTAAAGAATTTCTAAACGTTCAAAAGCCATGAAACCATAAGGTATGGTTGCATTAGATCACCACACGGGGACGCCACAGTACGGCTCAACATCACTACGTCGCCACTTGGCAGTGACGTTGGTGATCGATAGGACAAGAGAATCAGATGTGGCCTGTTTATTTTCTTGATAAATGGTAACAGCCAGCAGATGTTACTACAAGGCAATGTTTATCCCATGCCATATGACTGAGTACAAATCCTTGACATGACCGGAATTCAAAACTGTCACTTTCTGACCACCCAGCTGTCTCCCAACAGTAACCGTACAGCCCTCCAGATCACATGCTGTGTTTCACAATATATTTCACAATAGCAAAAACATTTCACGACTGATTCTGGCAGTGGCAGATGTCAAAAACGCACCCCCCCCCCCACTCTACACAGGAAGCACAATGGGTTTTTAGGAACCCGAACCCCTTGAGATCATTTATCAGCGCAGACTGGAATACAAAACCACATTTTGGCAGTCAGCAGCATCTGCCATCTATCCTTAGATCTGAATAGCCCTGAAATGGCTCAAGGTCTCTGTCGGTATTCGTTCATAAATACCTAGTGGCTAGACCTTCATACTTCAACAATGACGCTATTGTGATTGTTTCCTGCAAAAAAAATGTTAAACATTTAAAAAAATTCTTTAAATCGCCAAGATTATAATCAGACTCAGGGGAGATCCCCTTGCAAAGAACTTGAACAATAGAGTTCTTTCGCATATTAGATCACAGGTTAGATTTTTTTTACATCATTTTTGACCAAGACGATTTTCTTCTTGCAGCTTGTTCCCTGTTTCTCAGGGGGTCGCCACAGCGGATTTTACAGTTTCCATCGGTACCCTTGTGAGGGCACAGCGCCAATGGCAGCCGTTGTTCACCCGGGCCTTGATCGATCCGGTATGATCCTCGACTGATCCGGTATGGTCTTGTCAATCCCCATACCGACTTGGCCAACATTTATGTCGGATGCCCTTCCCGACACAACCACTAACCCTATGGACGGGGGCACGGGTAACGCGCTGGATATCCCGGGATTCATGGACTGGTGCCCATGCCTGTCGCCACATTTTGACAGACAATATGGAATGAAAACACATTACCAATGTGGTTTAAAACGGCCCCAAAGCACCTAATGGGCTTTTACAGGTTACGCTTTGAGCTGTGGAGAATGTATTTGCTCTTATCTCCGCAGAGGGTCGGTTATTTTCCATTGTAAATGCATGTACAGATGTATACGTTAACATGTTGTGGGAGTGCAGGAATGAGCAGACGGAGAGATCGAGTCGAGTTAATTTCGTTTCGCTAGGCCGCTGCTAACATGGCTCCGCCCCGGAAACTAAGCAGTGCCTACGTCAGCACTCTGAATGTCCGCCTTAAACGAGCAGCAGCCCCTGGTGAATCTACCCTCATTTGTGTATCACCACAATATCATCTTTCTTTGAGCCTATCCCAATAACGATGTAACAACAGTTTTCACTGCACAGGTAATCAAATAATAATAAATCCTATCCACCCCCCAAAAAGTATAGTCACATTAAGCCGTGTCAGTTGTGAAATATATCAAACGCTGTGAACTAACATCACTGTGTGCATCCCCCCCATTGGATCAGCACCTTAAGGAGGACCTGCACGCTTAAATACGCTTTGTGAGTGGGAAAAACATTAGTTGTGGATGAAATCTCACCACCATACCCGTGCAGCAAATTTTTTTTTTTAAAAACAACTGCATTTCCTGTAATAAATCTAACATGGCACTGCTGTGGGTTGAACGGTAGGCGTGCACTTCCACTTTTGTCTTGTGTCTCACATGCCAAAACAAGTATGAACATTATCGTCTCCGCTGAAAAATTAGATATTTATGATGTAAATGTCAACAATAATAGTGGCCCTCGTCCCCAAAATGTCCCATTTTTGACCCCCCCCCCCCAAAAAATTAGGGAAGTGACAACACCAATACTGGGAGGTGATTTTACTCCTTAAATCACTGCTATACTGGGCGTCCGGGTGGCATAGCCCAGTATAGCGCAGGTCTATTCCGTTGCCTACCAACACGGGGATCGCCAGTTCGAATCCCAGTGTTACCTCCGATTTGGTCGGGCGCCCCTACAGATACAATTGGCCGTGTCTGCGGGTGGGAAGCCGGATGTGGATATGTGTCCTGGTCGCTGTACTAGCGCCTCCTCTGGTCGGTCAGGGCACCTGCACGAGGTGTAGGGGGAACTGGGAGGGAATAGCGTGATCCTCCCACGCGCTACGTCCCCCTGGAGAAACTCCTCACTGTCAGGTAAAAAGAAGCGGCTGGCGACTCCACGTGTATCGGAGGAGGCATGTGGTAGTCTGCAGCCCTCCCCCGGGTCGGTAGAGAGGGTGGAGCGGCCGGATACAATTGGGGAGAAAAACAGGGTTCAAATTACAGTAGTCCGTCGCACCCCTAGAGGAAGCAAAAATAAAATGGCGGGGGGGTATTAATATTGATAATTGAGCTTTTTCCATGCATCTACAACAGTTTAAAAACATTGGAATTTTTTTTTAAAAAACAAACAAAGGAAATGCAGTGAACACAACAGATAAAGCTGATATCAGTGTGACTGACATGTCGGTAAAGCGATGCTTCATTTCTGCCTCTGTCCGAGATTTTAATAACCTTTGCTTTACTAAAATCTTTGATTTTGAGGTCAGGCCTTATGTTTTATGTAATGTTCTGATGAAATACATATGCAGGGGGTCTTAGTGCATGTGAATCTAGGAGAGATATGTGAAAAGAAAAATTCCAATTACCTTGTGTGAAATGGCTAACAAAGTTCTATTCTATTCTATTTATAAGAAGCTGCAACCTTTTTTCTATTATTATTAATATTATTATTATCATCACAATAATGGCATACGGGCTATATGTTATTTTTATGCTGATCAGCCACTTCAATGCGTGACATGTCCATCCATCCAATTTTTAAAATTGTTAGTTTTTTGGGGGCCCCCACCGGACAATCGCACCGTAATTTGAACACTGGAGAAAAAGGTGTGGGGGGGGATAAAAAAAATCACCGCTACACTATGTGTATACTAAGATGCATACATACGTGTTGACAGATGGAGGTTATGGTTGCGACAATGGAAAGACCAAAACAACAGGGTTACCCAGACTCAAACAAAAGCGTTTTCTGTTTATCTTGTCTTGTTCTAACTTGCATCTAATGTAAACACCCAGCCGAAGCCCTCGGGCCTTATGGATGTTACGAGCTTTAACTGAACTTTGACACAGTGCAGTATGCGTTTTGTTTTGACTAAGTGGTAGTGTTTAACATTACACAACCAACATACTACATTTTGCAATACGTCTCCACAAGAACACACACGGGGGACATGAGATGTCAAACACCAGCACCCAATTTCCCACAACGATTTTACTTCACCTTTTTACAAACGGTCACAGGAACACCACGTGTGACATTGACCGGATTTTTTTCTTTTCTTTTTTTTATTCATTCACTCATTACAATGGACGGCAAAACCAAAACGCTGATACTCTCATAGAGGAACACAACGTGCAAGTGGCAAAAGCAGTCTTAACTTTAAGTGTGTCCATGCACCATGAGCACCAGAGTCAAAGGCCAGTGAAAGTAGAAGTGCAACATATGAACATGACAGGCCCACACTCACGATGCTTTGTACCTCTTCAAGCCACCACAACAATACCAAACGAAGGCTCACAAGTCTTAGCTTTCAAAATATTACAGAACAGAAGAGGTGTACAATGTACAGATATGACTGAGTGTCTTCTACAAGTGCACTGTGGAGCAGACTTTTCCGAAAGCAGAATCACAAAGACATAGGAGGGCACTGAGAAGTCGCTTGCAAGAACATTCAATCCCACAATTATAGGTAGCATAGTAATCAATGAGAGCTGAAAAGTGGGATAGCATCACATATCCATGCAATACAATGACATGTATCAGTGGCGGCCAGCCAGTACAGGGCGCTGGGGCACCGCCCCCTTCAAATATCAAGAGATGAAAATTTACTTAAACATGTTAAATATAATTTAGTTGTATAATGCAAATAATTATGAAATAAAATTGTTTTTCAGTCTGTGAGCGCCTATCAGCAGCCATTAAATATTGGTTCCAAATGGTATTTGGTCGGTTTCTGTCTGAATACATATACTACCCGGATGAGGGACGCCGGCCAAACGACACCCTATATAGTAAACCCTCAAACTTTTGACGAGCAGGTGACCTGAGGCTGCTCTCTAACTGGTTTCTTCAGATTTTCCATGGGGCGCAGTTCTGTGCGCCCCAGACACTTCCGCTTTATTGGCAGCGAAATGGTATTGTTTTAATGTTTGTTGATCTAATGTGATTGGACAATTCTCGTGGCTGTCAAACATGTTCACACCCACCATGACGCCTCGTCTCGACTGTCAATCATCCATCGTCTACGAACCCTGATAAAATCTATAGGCTGCATTGTCCTTCTTAATAACTCTGTAACTGTGTGGACATTACAGCAGCTGTCAGATGTGCTGCGCCAAGGTAAAGTGTGCCCCCCCCAAAAAAATTTTTTTTAGCACCAGCCGCCACTGACATGTATTAAGAAATGTGAATCACACAGTGGGTAGAATCTTGATATTCTTTGGACCGACACCTGTCTCCCTCTGTTCCATCTCGTTCTCTCTCTCACACACACACACACACACACACACACACACACACACACACACACACACACACGCATGTTGAGAGATATGAGATAATTAAGGGGGTTAATGCTTTTGAAATATACAAGCAGATCATCTTCATGTAGCATGACCATGTCAAAATACCTCAGTCCTTTCATAGGACTTGTATTTTTAATCCTATTATTGTTTTGTTTTAGTTTTGCAACCACAAATGCCATGGATGAGAAATATGATACATTAGTTTCACAAAGAAAAAACACCTGATAAAAGTCAAAAGCAGCACACGTTTTCATTGATACATGCCGTCATTTAGAGTACAGGACAGTGACAGCTTTACCCTAGTGCACATACAATTCAGTAATATTTTGATGGAAACGATTGATGTTTGATGTGTATCTTGACCTGACATTGTACTAATGGCTTAATAAGTAGCATAACTGTTTCTTTTATGATACCATTCTCACCACAGACATTCATACAGTGTCCACCGATCAACTTAAGTATAAGACCTTGTGCAATCATGTCCTACCATAATCCAGACAATAGCCATAATGAACACGGGGTGGGCATTTCTGTTGAATACGCTTCTTCATGAAAGTCCTTTAGGCCTTTAGTGAAATAAATCAGTGCAGGAGCGTTGTCATGCATGGCTAAATTTCAAGTTCACTTGCTAAGGTTGGCAGTAAGCGGCGACGCTTACACCTCCTGAACTTCATAAAACCCTTTCCAACGTCCAGTGTGACACCACGTACATTAAACACACTCCTCTGTATTTTGTGGACTTGACTTGGACGGTCTGCGTGTCGAGTCGCATGCTGCTCTCACATCCTCAAGTAATTATGAGTTCATACCTGTCAGGTCTAACTTCATCCAGCGATTGGTCGAACTGCTATTAATGTACTCTGGTTGCAACAACACATCTTGACATTAGGAAGTAGGTCAGACTAGTTTGTTCCAGTCTTCAGCCGACCGTTTGTGGCTTGCCCCAGAGGACGGCCAGAGTTATACCATAGGCTACGGCACCATGGAGTCTGTGGGGCTGACCTGTGAGTGGTGGTCCGGGTGTAGCGAGAGGGCACAGTGGGCTGTGCTCTTCACGGCCCCCCTGGTGAACTGACAGGTCAGCAGAGAGCAAAGATGGCGGAACACAGACTTGCGGCAAATGATGAAGACCCAGGGGTCCACGATGGGATTGAGGGCATGGAAGCGAAATGCCGTCAGGTTCCTCTGGTCGTCAGAGAACGGGTGGACCGCATTGATGAAACCAGCCATCTAAAAGAGGAGAGAAAAAAGGAAAGGTTGAGCATGAGTTTTTCCTTATCCCTGGGTAATAAGAGAAGAATAACCATTAAGAAAGGGGGGGTCACCATGTTGAACATGTATTCTTGAATTAAAACCTCGTGAATTTAATGGAGCTGGAACAATCCAGATGTGCTACTATTTCTATACGATTTGGCACAAAAGCAAACTGACCATGAGAGAGGAATTTATTTATTCTTCTAAAATGCATTGTTCTTCACATGTCTGTACGTTTTAGGCTGTTTTATTGCTGCCTGGCCTTTGCCCTTTGACCTATCCGCTCCTTATTTGCTGGTAAATTATTACACTGGGTTCTGTTGGGGTGTGTTGTATCATAGGCGGTGGCTGTTTAAATACTGTCTCTAAGGCACACATCTGTGATAAAGAGCGAGTATAGGCCTGGGTACGCTTGAATCATGGATATCTCATTACCAATGACTCATAATAAGTCCTCTCTGAGGCATGCCCCCCCCCAACAGAAAAAGTGAGCTCCCCCAAAAAGCTAGGCTATAATTCACACCCTGGAAATAACCACAAAGCAAGACAGAGCAACATCCGGCATCCAGGATAATCGAGTTTTCTCTAAAATGGCTCAATTGCCACTGTCGAGACCATAGTGAATCTTTTCTCAGGCTACCAACAACCTCAAATTAATACAGCCAACTGTCATGCAAATCCCACACTGCTGCCAAAACCTCATTCTGAAGAGTTACACACCACAACATCTTTCAGCCTTCCACACAGCAAGAGACACTACTCAGCAACTCCTTGTTCAAACTTTAGTCATCTTCCGTCTTGACCGCTGTGACTCTCTCCTAATTAGAGCTCCAAGGCACTCCCTTTAGGACTCGTGTAAACCTCCCCCAAAAAGTCCTCTCCTTGACTCTCTGTCCTGGCTGCTAGTGTTGAATCCAGAAGTCTGGAGCTATCATACGAGTAGCTGGAGAGATGCGCCCTTCACACATTACCACAGACTATTCCAACGGGGGGTAGCCGGCACTCCGCTTACATCCGTCTCCCTTCTCTGGATGAACGCCTCACACCTCTGCTCTCATTTGCTTCTTTCCCTTGTACTTTTCTTTCACATGGCCATTCAGTAGTCACAGTGATAGTGTTAGGGCACCTGCAGGTCTGACCCCGGACTCATTTGCACTGTTGGCTGCTTGTTATTTTGATGATCTAGTCATTAAAGCTCGTTTCATATTAGGACACGTCACTAATTTGATATTTTCGTTTGTCGTCTTTCAATGGTATTGTGTCAGGATGAGATTTGGATATTGTCATATTGTGACACACCAATTTATTGTCTAAACTAATGATAAGAGTATCTATTACCTGAAATTTCTAACAAAATTAGGTCTGAAAAAGGGAGTACTATTTGAAAACTAGTTTTGGTTTGAAATCATACTTAACATTAGTAAACAGTTCAGCACGATGAGTATCAGTTGGATTCTTTTGAATTTTCTCCCCAATTTTATGCGGTCAATTACCCCACTATTCCAAGCTGACCCGGTCACTGCTCCACCCCCTCTGCCGATCCAAGGAGGGCTGCAGACTACCACATGCCTCCTCCGATACATGTGGAGTCGCCAGCTGCTTCTTTTCACCTGACAGTGAGGAGTTTCGCCAGGGGGACGTAGCACGTGGGAGGATCATGCTATTCCCCCCAGTTCCCCTTCCTCCCTGAACAGGCGCCCTGACCAACCAGAGGAGGTGCTAGTGCGGCAACCAGGACACATACATACATCTGACTTCCCACCCGCAGACACGGCCAATTGTGTCTGTAGGGACACCTGACCAAGCCGGAGGTAACACGCGGGTTCGAACTGGCAATCCCTGTGTTTGTAGGCAACGGAATAGACTGCTACGCTACATCAGTCAGATTCTTAAGCATGGTATGTTTGCATATGTAAGCAGATGATTATTGTGATGATGATATCTACCATATCGCCTATCAATATTTTTACAGTTGCTGTCACTGTAAGCCGCCCGGCTGGAAAATTAAAGCTAAATGCTTAAAATGTGACGAACATGTGCTTTGTCAATCTGAAACCAAAAGAGACACCTTAGAATTATGAGCACATTTTAGATATGCTAGCACTATAACAACACTAGATACAGATGCTGCTACGTGACACAACGCACATCACTTTCCTTCATTGACCTTTTAGATATGACAGCTTGCAGAGAAATCCAAGAAGGCCCAGACGTCTTTGACAGAAACAGCTGGCTGGCTACCCAGCAGCCAGCCCAGGGAGCCTCTTTGTCACCACGCTCCTCTCCTCTATCAACAATCCCCTATTTCCTCCATGAAATGTCCAACAAACAGAGCCCTAATTAATGGCATTCAGTGATTGAGTGTTATCGTAAGGTGGTGTAAATGTTTCTCTGTTGCTAGGGGCCCGGGACTGAAAACTAATAAGCTTAATACGGAGTGACAGCAGCACTGGAATTACAATGTAGGAACATTACAGTCCAGAGCCAAACCAAAGCAGCCGCCCAGAACAACACTGGGGCTGGGTACGGTATACTTAATTAGTATACACGAAAGCATCGGTACACACAAACACACACACACCCACACCCATATGAGAAAGAAAAGGAGAGAGTGAGACTGAACAAATACAAATCCATAACAAAAATGTCTGCGATCATCTGGCATTACTTAGTGCATCACGTTAAATCATTTAAACACCAAACAGATAACAAAAATGTTACACTGTAATCTCTCAAGTGTCAGATGTTGTCGAAGGGAGTGAAAGGACGAATGAACAATAACCAGAGCTTAAAAACCACATATGGCTTTCTTGAGGACATCACGTTGTATGCAGTGAAGAGACGTGTCCCAAATCAAGACTGAGTTTTACAGGTTAATGTTGTGGGCTCTGTGATGGAAAATGCTACCGAGGTCACAAAGGACAGACAAGGTTGAAACATAAACATGTTACAATAACACACTCGCATTCATACTCAACACACACACATGCACGCACACACACACACACACACACACACACACACACATTTGAATATAGCACACATATAACTATGGCATTTGCGGACAGCATGTTTGGTTTCTGCAACCTTTCAGACAACCTGTCCTCTTAAGTGGTGCAACAATCCCAAACTTCAACATGGCACCGCTTCCTTCCAATAAATCTGACATTTTTCAAGCCACTCAATTAAAGGTCGTTTATTTTGGCTCAATAAAGCAAGTGCATTGATAACTCAGCACTGCAACCTCTGTTAAATGTCTGCAGAGTGAGTGGCCCTGGATGAGAGCATGTCCCATAGCATACACCTTACAAGGGAGATGAGGCATAAGCAAATGCTCGACATCCCAGCTGGTTGTGAGGTAACTCTAGGATGTTAGCTTGTCTCATTACAGCAGTTATGGCAAAGTATACAATAGATTAAAGATCACCTGTTAGGACTTAAGCCTTTGCAATAATCACATTGCTATTCAGTAACACCAAGGGTGGTCTGACGGTGGCCTCGCCTAGCATTGGCTGTGTTTTAGTGTCATGTGTGAAGTGTGGGGAGGTGTGTCGAAGGTGTCTGGCTGGGAGAGTTGGTGTTGGATCAGCTGGGGGAGCCTGGTCTGCTGCATCTGGTGGGCCCAAGGACCACGGCCCTGCCCAGAGCTGCGGCCAAAGAGGAAACACCAAGGGCGGTCTGACAGGATGCGGAAGTGGGTCAGGCTAAGCTAACTGCTAGCCCATGCAGACCGGCAGTTCCGACAGCCATCCTGCATTCGTTCTCTTGGACAGTGATTTTTTTTGTAGTTTGATATTTGTGTAATTTTTGGATATGTGTTTTTGTCTTTGTGTTGCACTGCTGTGGGCTGGGGGAAACAATATAAATGACAAAGTGTTCCTGATTCCCGTTATAGCTCGTGGTTGCAGCAAAATGCCTGGTGATGGTGTCAAGGAACTGTTTCTAATATCCAAGGCAAAACATTCATCCAACTGGGAATAAAGCACATCAACAAACACAATGAGAGATGCATTTGTCTCTCTGTGCACATGCTCAGTAATCCTGCTCCTTAACCATCATCCAGCAATGGAAGAAACATTTCCAAGAGGCTTGGACCCTCCAGTGCCCTGCCACTGCTCTCTCAATACCTTCTGTCATGCCCAGTACTTCTGCCCTGGCTCCTGCCTCTCTTCTTTCATGCCACCCTCCCTGTTATGGTCCTCTACACAGATCCAAGGCCCCCCACACAGGACACACAAATCACAAATGCTGTCAACTCAAAGCAATACTGTCCATGGGGCCCAAGCTGATGAGATGCCAAGTTCTCCTTAAGCAGCCCTGTGCTGATGTATGTGTGTATCGCTAAGGAGCAGGCCTGACACAGTGTACTGCAGTGATTCATCAGGTTGGAGCAAAAAGTACTTGTGTCAAGTCATTAGGTATGTATGTAACATGAAGCCAGGAAAAGTGATATAAGCAAATAATGTAAACAGTCATTTGGGTGCACACACACACACTCTCTCTCACACACACACACAAAAGCCAAATAATATTGATTTTGGTTTTTTTTTTCATTTTTTTTTTTTTTACTGTTCACTTATGTGCAATCTATACCCAGTGTATCTGCTGTACATGGGTATGTCTTGGGGCACAAACACATTAGATGCCATTTGGAAGTACTGATAACTGTGACTATCAGGAAACAGGCCCTGTAATGCATGTCTATGGTGTCCCATTAGCTTTTATCCGTGGTCCTGGAGGGTCTTCTCCCACCTCTTTCTTCCTGATCCTGTTACACTGTAGGATCATTACATGGGAATGAACGGAAACAGACCAATACAGAAACCACTGGGCTTTTTTTTGAAGAAGATACATTTCATCGTACTGGAGAGAAAAATGAAAAAGGGAGATTTAAGAAGCGCGAGAGGGGGAGAGAGAGACACAGAGAGAGAGAGCGGGAGAGACTTTAAAAAAAACAACTTTAATACATGGTCACACATTTACAGCTGCTTTGAAACAAAGACTCACAGAAATAACACTACTGATAACACCACTGATTTACAAACACAACCATGTCATTAATTTATGAAATTTAAAATCAATTAAAACTCTGGCTTTTACGAGAGATGTGAACACAGGGACTATTTCTTCACACAGTTTTCCTTCTATCTTGTTCTTTCTGGTGATATATATATTGACAGTTTAGCTTCGCTAGCAAGCAAGTTTAAAAGTTGCTACTTTGTTGCATTTATTTTGTGTCCTGCTCCGAAAATAAAAGCAGTTTCAGACCGCACTTCATTAAAGGAAGTAAACAAATAATCTAAAACACCAAAAAGTTCCCCAAGTCTTCTGCAGTCTAAAAAGCAATGAAAAACAGTTTCTATCAACCCACAGAAACTCACTAGAAACAGTATAATTAATTACAGAGAGAGAGTGAGAGAGAGGGAGAGAGAGAGAGGGCGGGGGATAATCTACAATGGCTTTTTTTAATCATGAAATTATGCAACAATTTCTCAAAACTACAAACACAAAAACCAAAATCACACGCTAATTTGTACAAACCTCTAACTTAACGAGTCAAAATCAACCACCCTAACCACAAAACACATTCTCTCCGATCTTAATCAAATGTTGTGGTCAAATGGCAGACAAAAGCCATTACATACACAGACTGTACTGGTGAGACCAACTCAGAACACTACTTTAAAAAAACAAACAAAAAAACAAACTTGTTGCAATGAATCAGGATCTGTACGCTTTGTCAGAAAAAAACAGCTACACACTTCACAACATTCTCCTGCAAACAACATCAATAACGCAAGTGTGCAGGTTCAGTAAAAGAACACTACCGAGTTTCATTTCATGACTGTACCACAAACTGATGTCTGGTGAGAACGTATTGTAAATGAAAGACTATCATTCGAAAACCACAGCACTGTAAAAAATACAGTAATTCTCAAGCACGGTGCCGTAAATGACAACGGGAAATAAGGAATAGAAAAAACAATACATGCAGTAATGAGGGTAAATAAAAAAACTTTCACACCGCATTGTCTTCCTCAGCATCCTGTCTATGGGCCGGGCCGGGTCGGGCCACAGACCTTCATCCTCATCACATGTGAAGTTAGTTGTGATGTTAGCCAGGCAGCGGGGGAAGTACCCTCTGTCAATCAACTCCAGTATAATTTCCCCACATGTTTCCCCTCAGCTCTTGCAGAGGGTTTTCCCACTCATAAGGATGACTGTCCCAGAAAGTTGAAATCACTTCATCTGGACACAATGTTTACTGAGAGAAACGTTTTATCACTCATCTAAATGAGCTCTTCGGTCTAAACTGACTGCAGGTGTCCCCACCATTATAAACAATACAGTGGCACAACGACCGAAAACAATGATCACTTTCAAATGCAAAAAGGCATAACCATTAACTAGAGTTACAATGGCCTTGTGTACTATTCACAGAGGATTTGGGAATGATGTCAATCACAGCACTGTAAGATGGCAACAGATGTACTCTTTGGCCCCCCCTCATCACATTTTCTTTTTATATATCTTATAAAACCATATAATTTTGTTATCCCGTTTTAATGTTATAGCATTCTCTCAATAAGATGTGACTTTTTTTTTTTTTTTTTTTTTTACATTGTGATGGTGGTCGCATGGCTCGGGTCCTGGGCTGTTCCGGTGGCGTTTGGACACTGCTTGGCATCCTCCATCATATTCTTCATATATTCTATAATTCCATTATAATTCTGTTATCCTCCTTCAATTGTTGTATTCTGTAAATTGTGTAAACACAACATCCATTGCATGTTGTCCGTCTTGGGAGAGAGATCCCTCCCTCTGTTGCTCTCCCTGAGGTTTCTCCCTATTTTTTCTTCCTGTTCAATGGGTTTTTTTTAGGGAGTTGTTCCTTATCCAATGCGAGGGTCTAAGAACAAGATGTTGTGTTGCTGTAAAGCCCCTTGAGGCAAATGTTTAATGTCATATTGGGCTATACAAATAAAATTGACTTGACTCTTAGCCCCCCCCCCCCCCGTTCAGGGATGGTCGTTCCCTCTTCACACAGATTGCCTCTTTGACTCTTCATTCAAACCAGCTTTTCTCCCTATCAAGGATGTGCACATCCTCATCCTTGAAAGAGTGTCCACTGGCCTGTAGATGGGTGTAGACTGTGGAGTCCTAGCCTGACGTGTTAGCGCTTCTGTGTTGTGCCATTCTCTTGGCCAGCGTCTGTTTGGTTTCCCCAATATACAAGTCACAGCAATCCTGCTGGCACTTAACAGCGTACACTATATTGCTCTATTTGTGCGGCGGGACCCGACTCTTGGGGTGGACCAACTTCTGGCACAGCGTGTTTTGGGGTTTGAAAGCAACTGAGACGCGGTGTTTGGAGGGATTTCGGTCATGCATACCCTTCCACCACCATGCTGATACAAATACCTACATAAGAGGAGATCCTGACTGGTGTGTGGTCGATTATGCTGCGTAGTGTTTCTATGAGGAGAGGTGAGTGTTAACTGAGTTAAGTTTGTGATGGCTGAGTTTACTGTATTCAGTACTAGCACTTTCTGAATAAGCACACTGTGCAACTTGCATTTTATTAAGGGATTTGTGTTCATAGTTTTTGCACAAAAGGGTCAACAAAACTGTAACATGTGTGAAAGAAGGTGAATTAGATATTTATAGTTTTTCTTTTGGTAGCTGATGAGATGGTTTGGGAGTTTTTGCTTAGTGTGTAAGTGATGGAGAAAAACTGTAACTTCTCTCTATCATCATGTCAGAAATTTTCATTCATTTACCTCTCCATCACATCATCATCGACCTATCAATTAAACCTCCTGTCCGTCTCTGTTACACCTCTTGCAACCCAATGTTGTATCCTTGAAATGTGTTCAAAGTATTCTTAGGCTGAAAAACTTGAAAACCAGTGCAAGTATAGTATTTGTCTGCATGGGGCTACTGGAAGATTCATGAGAAGGCCAAAGGGGCTGATGTATGGCTATAATGCCAACCATGAGTAATGTCCTTCAGTTGTAAGGAATGGTTACAGGTGGATCTCTCATTATTTGGACATTATCGCCTCTGACCTACTTCCCTAAGCTCCCACACCCAGAGCATTACCAAGATGCAGCTCAGCAGAAATGATGAGCCCAATATGTGTGGTGGCCCCTGGCAGCCTCTGAGGGGCCCAACTAAGGATATGCAAGTTCAATACACTGTTCAGGAAACACTGATTGTTTTTGCACATCTACAGATGGTAAAGCGTTAAAAAAACGTAAAGGCCAAATGGAGGTGGAGGCGTTTCACAAGTATATTAAGGGAGGGGGGGGGCCTCAAAGGCCCAGGGGCTAAAGTTATGAGGTGCTGGGGAAGTAGAAGGCTGATGTGAACGACAACAGAGCAAAAATGAAGGAGAAAGGGTTAAGAGAGTGAGGGGAAGAAAAAAAAACAACAAAAAAAACAGAAGGACACAGAGACAAGAAATGAGTTTGTTCATAGTAGTATGTATACGTGGGTGTAAAGGTACACTGTGTGTGTGATGTGCATAAAATCTACACCTTCCTCTCGGAACCACCTTTTCACACTCGACATACTTGGGCACCACGGTGGCCCAGTGGTTAGCACTGTTGCCTCACAGCAAAAAGGTCCTGGGTTTGAACCCCAGGCCATTCCAGGTCCTTTCTGAGTGGAGTTTTGCATGTACTCCCTGTGTCTGCGTGGGTTTCCTCTGGATGCCCTGGTTTCCTCCCACCATCAAAAGACATGCATGTTATGCCAATACTCCTGTCTGTGTCCCTGACCGAAGCATGGCAAGTAGAACTGGAGTTGGACCCCGGGCGCTGCACGGCAGCTGCCCACTGCACCTAGCTACACAGCTGCCCACTGCTTCCAGTGTGTGTTGGGATGGGTTAAATGCAGAGGATAAATTTGCCCATGGGGATTAATAAGTACAGCTTAACATGTTGGCATTGTTATGGGTTGTGCAGGAGGACCCCAACGACCACACGGGAGGCGGAGGACTCGTAGTAACATTTAATGAAAATAACAAAGGGAAAAAATAATAGGGGAGAGAGAAATGCAGGATGTGTATGGTGCTCGGGTAGTCTTGTTTGTGGGGTGTGTGAATATGCTATGTATAGTGACAGGCGGTAATGTGTCTAGCTATGTGTTAGTGTAAATTATCCTAAGTGTGTGTAAAATGTGAATGGGGCGATGGGTGTTGTATAAGTGTGCGTGTACCAGCTAAAGTAACAAGTCTGAGGGCAAAGGAGAATCGAGGAGTAGTCCGAGTTCAAAGCCAAAGTAGTAGTCCGAGTTCAAAGTCTAAGTGGTAGTCCGAGGAGGAAGGTTGGTTGGCAGGCGAGCCGGCTCTGCGCAACAGGTCAGAGGTATCCTATGGGGAGACCTGCCAATGAGTTTGAGAGAAGGCCGGGTTCTTGTAGGGGTAGAAGTGATTGCAGATGGGGAACAGCTGAGAGGATTGTAGATGGGGCACAGCTGAGGAAACCAGTGACCGGGGACAAGCAGAGCCATGCTGCTAGCAGATGGCATCAGTGGCACCGTAGGGCGCGCCGTGCCCGTTGGGAGGTGCTGGGGACCTCAGGGTCTGAATCCAGTGATGGGGAACATGAACGCGCCCCAGCTCTGGTGGTGAGGAGTGGATACTCAGGCAAAGCCGAGCACCATGGAGGTCCAGAGGGAACAGAAGAGGTAGGTTGCGGGGGTTGTGAGGGTGAAACCGTAACAGGCATGATGGCACAGTGGTTAGCACGGTCGCCTCATAGCAAGAAGGTCCTGGGTTCGAGCCCCGGGGTAATCCAACCTTGGTGGGTCAGCCCGAGTCGTTCTCTGTGTGGAGTTTGCATGTTCTCCCTGTGTCTGCGTGGGTTTCCTCCGGGGGGCTCCGGTTTCCTCCCACATTCCAAAGACATGTAAGTCACATGAATTGGCTGTACTAAAATTGTCTCTAGGAATGAATGTGTGTATGTGTGTGTGTGTGTGTCGGCCCTGTGATCGCCTGGCGGCCTGTCCAGGGTGTCCCCCTGCCTGCCCCCCAGATGACTGCTGGAATAGGCTCCAGCATCCCCGCGACCCTGAGAGCAGGATAAGCGGGTAAGATAATGGATGGATCTTAACATGACTACGTGAGCTATTTGAAAAACCCACAAGTACTGTTTCTATGTGTTATTTTCAGAGTCGTCCACTGCTCTTCCTGCAGGCCGTCACTTTATTGCATTTAGAAATCACCAGGCAGGACGTGTTGGTGCACTCTACTATAGCTTACACAGAGCAGTGGGCTATCATAGGAAGTATGCTTCCTACAAATGATGTGGGAACTGCATTGAACAGAATCATCCATGTATAGGATGTCTGCATCCCGGTTCAGATTATGTCTTGGGAATTGCCATGTATGAATGTCCTTTAGCGAATTTCCTCCTTAGACAATTTCGGAGGCTGTAGGGATTTAACAGGAGCCATTAGGTCTTTTACCAGCATTACACAGACTGGACAAGTGAGAGAGCTAATCCAGACAATGACCTTGGAACGGACACCCATCACATTACACCATCGAAGAAAGGAAATGTCCTCCGAGTGAGGGGAAAAAAAATACACGTACAATTATAAGGGCAAGAGACACACAAACTCTAACACAAGCACTGAGGCACTGTAGTGACCCCCCCCCAAATAAAAACCTTGTGTTTCTTGGTTTGTCTTGTCTTTCGATCAATTAATTTCCTATATTTTATGCAGATGTGTCGAGTCGGACAGTTCAGGCTGAATCGTTGCTGTACAATCTGGATGAGAGTCTACCTGTACGGGAAAAATCAAAAATAAATTTAAAAAAAAAAGTTTTTCATCCCTGAGTCAGTTCTTCTCAGACTCTCCATATCTGTAGTATTTTGATTTTTTTTTTTTTATTTCTGTCAAGATCACTCCTTTCTGCGAAATTTCACTCATTGCAGCTTCTTGTGAAAAGGATAATATATGCTTCGTAAGCTAAAGCTCATGAGGTACATTAAAACTGTTGCTTAAGAGAGTGAGAGGGGAAAAAAAGCTTTCTCACAGACAATCTGAGGTAAGCGTGGGATTGAGAGTTTGGTTTGTCCTTAACTGCTAAAAAGACTGCTGACAAGAAACCCACCCACACACACAAATCTCCACCCCCCGACACACACACACACACACACACACACACATACATACAACATCAGTACAAAAGTGGAAGCGGCTATGCTGGGTGAAAGGATAAACACCACACTTTTGAATTACCAAAGAGGAATATGACGTGTATAATCGGCTGATGTGAGTCAATATACATTTTGCTAAAGTCCATGTCTGTGTTGAGTTGTTGCAATACACTCCAGTTCAGCCAACTTTTTCCACAGGTCCCTCACGAGGAAGCTCATCTTCATATCATTACAAAGGCATTCAGCTCTTTAATTCACAAACACTATACCTTCTGAGTTTTTAAATCATAAACTGAGTGTGCCCGTGACCTAAAGTGAAAGAGGAGAAATGTGAAGCGGGTCCCTCCACACAGACACTAGGCTTAGTTGCCTACTACAGCTGTATATATT
This sequence comes from Lampris incognitus, assembly GCF_029633865.1. NCBI lineage: Eukaryota > Metazoa > Chordata > Actinopteri > Lampriformes > Lampridae > Lampris > Lampris incognitus. The sequence goes on along the minus strand of NC_079217.1, from coordinate 23,070,630 downwards.
GAACTGATGTGTAGCGTCACTGTGTAGTATACTAACATAAAAGGGGGGGGGGTTATCATCTTAATCTTATCACAGCTACATTCAACATGCAGAGAAGGACTGAAAATATACACATTAACATGGTTTTCTGAACAAAAGAGGTTTTTACAGTATAGCTGTCTTGTGATGGTACATATAGAAAATACTGCAAAAACACCCCTGGCCCAAAAAATAAAATATTTCTGCAACATTTTTTGACACTATGGCAAGTTAATTATTTTGTTTTGTTTTTGTTGTGATTTCCCCCCCTTTTTCTCCCCAATTGCACTGGGCCAATTACCCCACTCTTCCAAGCCGTCCCGGTTGCTGCTCCAACCCCTCTGCCGATCCAGGGAGGGCTGCAGACTACCACATGCCTCCTCTGATACATGTGGAGTCACCAGCCGCTTCTTTTCACCTGACAGTGAGGAGTTTCACCAGGGGGACATAGCGTGTGGGAGGCTCACACTATTCACCCCCCGAACAGGCGCCCCGACCGACCCGAGGAGGCACTAGTGCAGCGACCAAGATACATACCCACATCTGGCTTCCCACCCGCAGACACAGCCAATTGTGTCTGTGGGGACACCTGACCAAGCTGGAGGCAACACGGGGATTCGAACTGGCAATCCCTGTGTTGGTAGGCAACGGAATAGACCGCTACGCCACCCAGACGCCGTGGCAAGTCAATTAAATTGGCGCACATTATATGTACATTTGAGGCTTGCAAATGGGTTTGCTTTTTTTTTTTTTCCTTTGCTGGATAGATGTTTCTTGGCATGTACACTACATTTAGACTGAATACTACAAGTCATGACATGCAAGCCCGGGGACAAGGCCTTTCCCTGACAAACTGACTTTGTCAACAAAACCTGACTTAACACAGGTCAGACCTGCTTGTATGTGCTTTATAAACTAGGATACTTTTTAACACCGAACTGTTAATGGTGTTAATGACGTTAAAAATAATGTTTACTTTTCATGCCACAGCAATTATGATATTCACTTCACCTCATCACACACAGAAGCAGTAATTCAGCAGCCATCTGGCCAACTTGGTTGAGTCAGAATATGCGGCAGAGCTATTGCCAAATGTTGCTCCTTACATCATCTCTTAAATAGGGTGTACATTTACGTGCATGCTGCAGATTTCGAACAGCTGTTCGTGTTAGGACTGGCTTTATGGCCCAACTGTACACAAAGGCAATCAAGCAAAACAGACAGAAAAGGTTTCAGTAATCGTGGCCTGTCTCTTGTGGTTTGCGTCATTTATTCCACAAAGGACATGCTTGGAGTACAGCTAAAAATACACACGTAAACAAATTACTAAACATATTTTATATATGTTTCCTAAGTAACGTAAACACGTACTGATAAAGCAACTTACTTGTTGCATAATTGTGAAGAAAAACTCAAACATTTTGCGTAACAGACCACTCAGAGGCTTTGGACAGACAGTTTTGGGACTGAATCTTTTGCAATCTTACACATTTGTGTGCACAGAGGCAAAAAAAAAAATTGAAAGAGGATGTTCTCACCACATCCATCTATTTATGCTCCTTGTTTGGTGGCAAATGAATTTATAAAGTTGTCTATCTATCTAGAGTGGCATAAGAAAGTTTGTGAACCCTTGAGAATTTTCTGTATTTCTGTATAAATTTGACCCACACTGTGATCAGAACTTCATCTAAGTCCTAAAATTAGATAGAGAACTCAATTAAATAACACAAAACATTGTACTTTTTCACCTATCTATCTATCTATCTATCTATCTATCTATCTATCTATCTATCTATCTATCTATCTATCTATCTATCTATCTATCTATCTATCCATCCAGCCATCCATCCATCTATCTTGATGTATGCTAACATGAAAGAGGCTTACAGCTCTTCTCCCCTCCCTCCCCTGGATAAGTCAGATCACAACCTAGTACATCTGAATGCCTGCTGTGTGCCCCTTGTAAAACGGCAGCCTGTGACCACAAAACCAGTGAGGAAATGGTCGGAGGAGGTCTACATGAAACTCCAGGGCTGTTTTGAGGTAATAGACTGGCACGCTCTCTATGAGCCGCATGGGGATGACCTGGATGGGATCACAGGGTGTGTTACCAACTATATAAACTTCTGTGTGGACTGCATTGTCCCTGAAAAGACTGTCCATTGTTATTCAAATAATAAGCCATGGGTAACGAGGGACATCAAAGCCATACTGAATGAAAAGAAGAGGGCCTTTAGAGCTGGCAATAAGGGGGAGTTGAGAAAAATACAACGGGACTTTAAAGTGAGAATCAGGGAGGCTAAAGATAACTACAGGAGGACGTTGGAGCAAAAACTCCAACAGAACAACATGAGAGAGGTCTGGAGTGGTATGAAGACCATCACTGGTTTCAGGCCGACTGGCAGCAGAGCAGTGGAGGGCAGCATGGACAGGACCAATGCACTTAAATGTGTTTTTTAACAGATTTGACACAATGACCCCTCCCCGTCCCCCCCCCGGTCTCATCTGTTGCCTGCCCTCACCAACCATCAACTTCATTGCCCCTCCCTCCCCCTCCCCCTCCTTACATCCTCCCAGCCTCCAGTGGGCCCCCCCCCCCGGGGTTCCTGGACTAATGGCCCTCTTCATCCCGACGACCCCCACCTGTAACACCTACAGTGTGCTTCACATTTGACCATGTCAGAAGACAGTTGAGACTTCATGCAAGCAAGGCGGCAGGCCCGGATGGTGTTAGCCCCAGGGTGCTCAAAGCCTGTGCCCCTCAGTTATGAGGAGTGTTTCACCATGTCTTCAACATGAGCCTTAGACTTCAAAGGGTCCCCGTACTGTGGAAAACATCCTGTCTTGTTCCTGTGCCTAACATGTCGCAGCCCAGGGACTCCAAGGACTACAGACCGGTAGCATTGACTTCACACATCATGAAGACTCTGGAAAGACCCATCTTGGAGCAGCTTCGGCCCACAGTCAAGCCACACTTAGACCCCCTCCAGTTCGCCTACCAACCCCGACTGGGAGTTGAGGATGCCATCATTTTCCTGCTTAACCGTGCCTATGTCCACCTGGATAAGCCAGCAAGCTCTGTGAGAGTCATGTTCTTTGACTTTTCCAGTGCCTTCAACACCATCCGGCCATCTCTACTGGGTGAGAAGCTGAAAGCAATGCAGGTAGATGCCCCCCTTGTGTCCTGGATTGTTGACTACCTTACTGGTAGACCACAGTATGTGCGCTTGCAACACTATGTGTCAGACACACTGGGGCTCTGCAGGGGACGGTCCTGACTCCCTTCCTTTTCACCCTCTACACCACAGACTTCAACTACCACACAGAGTCCTGCCATCTTCAGAAGTTCTCTGATGACTCTGCTATAGTCAGATGCATCAGTAAGGGCGAAGAGGCTGAGTACAGGGCTGTGGTGGGAAACTTTGTCACGTGGTGTGAGCAGAACAATCTGCAGCTCAACATGAGTAAGACAAAAGAGCTGGTTGTTGACCTGAGGAAAGACATGACACCAGTGACCCGTGTCTCCATCCAGGGGGTCAGTGTGGACACTGTGGAATACTGTAAGTACCTGGGGGTGTATATAGACAATAAACTGGACTGGGCTAAGAACACTGATGCCCTCTACAAGAAGAGACAGAGCTGTCTCTACTTTTTGAGGAGGCTGAAGTCCTTCAACATCTGCCAGACAATGCTCAGGATGTGGTATGAGTCTGCGGTGGCCAGTGCTCTCCTGTTTGCTGTTGTGTGTTGGGGCAGCAGGTTGAGGGTAGCGGATGCAAACTGGCTCAATAAACGAATCCACAAGGCCGGTGACGTTGTGGGGGTGGAACTGGATTCTCTGGCGGCAGTTTCTGAGAGGAGGACGCTGTTGAAATTACGTGCCATCATGGACAATGTCTCCCACCCACTCCATGACATGCTGGTTGGGCACAGGAGTACTTTTAGTAATAGACTCATTCTGCTGAAAAGCACCACAGAGCACCACAGGAGGTCATTCCTGCCTGTGGCCATCAAACTTTACAACTCCTCCCTCAGACTCAGACTGTCAGACACTCCCGAGTTAATGGTCATTGGATTGGCCCTATCGAGTTTTGTTTGTGCTGCTTGTTTGTGCTGCGATAATGCAGTATAGATAGGGTGTTATGTGCACCATGCTTGTTGATATAATTTGTTCTTATTTCTACTTATTTATCTTTTATTTCTGTTTGTTTCTGTTTCTATTTTCTTATTTTGTATCTTGCTAGTTTTTAGTTATTAGAGCGTGAGTTTCTGTAATAGAACTCAATTTACCTTCGGGGATAAATAAAGTATTCTGATTCTGACCTATCTATCTATCTATCTCAAAACAGTGAGATAAATTGTCTGTATCAGACACAAAGACTGTGAGACACATCCTAATGACAGGCGGAGAATCAGAATCTGAAGCAAAACAAAAAAGGAAGGAAGGAAATGCCCCTGGCGGGAAAAAAAAAGGTATAACGGGTTGTGAAAGCAATAGAAGACAGCTGGACGGTTTGCATTTCCATACTCACACTATGTTTGCTGACAAAATCGCACAGCAATGCGTGTGCACGGAAAAGTAGTTTTGTTGATGGCTAACGGATAAAACCGACCACACACAAAGTAGTCACGTCAAGGTCAATGCACTCGGCCTCACCAGTCCCATCACTGATACTGGCACAGTTTTTACATCCACTAACAGCTGAAAACAGTTGCTGTCATGGCTAAGACAGTCTGGAATTTTTGAGAGGAACCATATGTATGAGGTTCCCCTCTCAAATTTGTTACACTGATGTTTGATTTTAACGAAGGCTGCTTAAGTGTCCTCAGACCGTTCACTGGCATTAGAAATAATTAATTATAAATGCAAAATGAATTAAAACATTTTAAACTGGCATGTAAGCTTTCTCATGTTTTACTTTTGATTTGAACAGAAATTCCATGAATGAGTCCCTATCCATGACTCTTAACTGTTTGATATATCAAGTGGATACCTGTATGGATCTGATAGGAAAAAACAAAACAAAACAAAAAAACGGTTGTGACTCTGTGCCATGTGAGGAAAACTTTGAGCTCATCATCTCAGAGTGATATCCCTGACGGGCCTGATGTCACAGAGTTACCTTCCCAGTCATCAAACCAAGCGTGATCCCCCCCACGCGCTACGTCCCCCTGGCGAAACTCCTCACTGTCAGGTGAAAAGAAGCGGCTAGCGACTCCACATGTATCGGAGGAGGCATGTGGTAGTCTGCAGCCCTCCCCGGATCGGCAGAGGGGTGGAACAGCAACCAGGACGGCTCGGAAGAGTGGGGTAATTGGATGGGCACAGTTGGGGAGAAAAAAAAAAGGGGGGGATAAAAAAAAGATGGTGTGCATGTTTGCCTGCATATATATATGTGTGTGTGTGTGTGTGTGTGTGTGTGTGTGTGTGTGTGTGTGTGTGTGTGTTTGTACACATTCACAGAGAGAGCCATCCTGTCGCTTCCCATGAGCAAAGAGCAGCTCTCAAATATGGTTTTCCACAAGTGAATTCTCCACAAAGATGCCCCCTATGGGGACTTAGCCTATTTGGAGGTTCCCAAGCATTTCAAGTCATAAAAAGCTGGTCACCAAGGCCATTTAGCGCACAATGATAGTCAACAAACTGACTGTTGTTTCCTGCATGATGTATCGGCGGAACATCTAATGGGATAATACCTGGGTTGGTTTTAGGGGCAGGGGTGATTTGGAGGGTCAGGGAAATGACAGGAGGCTACTCACACCCGACTGTTTTTGAACAGGGGAGCAGAGGTAAACACCCGCTATGGGTCAGCTGGCCCTGATGTCCCAAACCACAGGATCTGACTGCACGGTTCTAATTATTCTGTTTGAACTGCCAGGTCTCTGTCCACCACATTCTTTGGATCAGAAGCAACCTAAAAGAGGTTGCATGTGCATGCAAAATGAACCAAGACATTTCAGAACAATAACAGAAAGGATTTAATAACACCAACGTCCAAATCCAAGTGGAAATAAATAAAAACAGTACTGAGTGTTTCATTCTGTGTCACCACGCAGAGATGATCTGTCAGGTTCACCGATGACACGTTTGTGTGCAACATAAAAGATAATAAATTGAACAACACGATGTGTCATCTGAGGTTCCTTAGAAAACGTTGTGACCCCCAAATAAATCCCCAAAGGAATATCATATTGGGTAGCGCAGCGGTCTATTCCATTGCCTACTATCACCAGTTCAAATCCCTGTGTTACCTCTGGCTTGGTCAGGCATCCCATCCCTACAGACACAATTGGCCGTGTCTGCGGGTGGGAAGCCGGATGTGGGAATGTGTCCTGGTTGCTGCACTAGCGCCTCCGGTCGGTTGGGGCGCCTTTTAGGGTGGGTGGGGGGAACTGGGGGGAATAGCGTGATCCTCCTCCACGCTATGTCCCCCTGGCGAAACGCCTCACTGTCAGGTGAACAGAAGCGGCTGGCGACTCCATATGTATTGAAGGAGGCATGTGGTAGTCTGCAGCCCTCCCCGGATCAGCAGAGGGGCGGGAGCAGTGACTAGGACAGCTTGGTAGAGGGGGGTAATTGGCTGGATACAATTGGGGAGAAAAAAAAGGGGGGGAAGGAATATCATGCGCTTCTGGGGTGGATTGTTTCACTAACTTTAAGTGTAGTCACTAAATGCCTTCCCCATGTGTTGATCTGTAAATCTGTTATCCCGTTGTCTACTCTGTCCACTATTGCACACCGATCCGTCCTGGAAGGATACTGCCTCTGATGTTTTTCCGGAAGTTTCTCCCATCTATTTTTCTCCTGAAAAGTTTTTTTTTTTCCCTGTGAAGCTTTCCTCATCTCAGTCAAGGTTCTCAGTATAGGGAGGTACCACACATTGTAATTTACTGTATTTACAAATTTTTGGAGAATAATATGTGAATGTGCTGTGTAATTTAGGGCTATACATATAAAATTGACTTGGACATCATTTGATTCATGACCAATCTGGTGAAATTGTCCTCTTTCTCAAAGCAGAAAACATGACTAGACCCAGCAAGATTGAAAACCCCTATAAACCTCTGTATTTTTCATCGCTGAGTCAGCGACACTAAAAAAGGTGGCTGAATCTTTATATTTACACCAAGTTTCTGGACAAAGTTTCAAATTCCTGTTGAAATAGAGGATCTGACTCCTGTAACCTAAAACAAGGGGGGGGGGTCATCCATAGCAGTGGAGGTTGTCCAATGAAAATCAAATAGAGATTTGCTTCAACTTTTTCAAGCTAGTGCAAGTGCATCAGGACAGCTGCACATAAATATCACATTGTCTCTGCAGTTTGTTCAATACCAGGATGTAATATTTCATGTGTGTGTATTGACTAACTTTGCGACAGTGGTTATGGCATGTTCGCATATGAAACAATCTTCCTATTGTTCCCTATTTACCTTCATATCCGGGAAGAGTTGCTTTTTCATAAACTGTGTGGGTCACTGTGGTCCTGTGTAACCCAGGTTGGCAGAGAGCCTGGTGTTATGGCAGCTAATAAATACCTTGGGCATACAGCCGACTCTCTTCTGCATAGAAATCTTTTATCCATGTTTCTCTGTCTCTTACTCTAGTGAGGGAGAAGAAGAGGGAATGAGAGATCCCCATTTGCCTCATATCTTGCAGGTATGAATTCAGCAACTCAGATCAGTATTATGATGACTCAAAGGTATTCATGAGCAATTATTAGGCTGATATGGTTGACGGGTTTAATACCATATGAGCTAGGGCTAAACAATGTTGGAAAAAAAACATTTTGATATTTTGGTTTTTTTTGCAGTAAGTATTGCAATGTTAAAGAATAAAAAGGAGAACTCTCATTTCACCACATATATGTAGGTTTTAACTTTCAAAGCTCCATTTGCAAATAATGTATCGCCTACCAATGATCAGTGTGATTTTAGAGGGGGACACAAGGCAGTTATCATTAAATTAGACTAAATTATGTTATTTGTCAGATGTGCTAGCTAGAATATTCTTCTTCAAGTGTAGTCATAAAAAAGTGAACCTTGCAAGATTTCATTTTCTATCAAGCAATTAAGAGTTTTAGTCTTACATGACTGATGAGCCCAATTTGCCTTACACTGTATGTGTACACACACACACACACACACACACACACACACACACACACACACACTGATGAGCCAAAACATTATGACCACCTTCCTAATATGCCGGTGGTCCTCTGTGTGCTGCCAAAACAGTGTCAACCCGCCCAGGCATGGACTCTACAAGACCTCTGAAAGTATCCTGTGGTATCTAGTACCAAAACATTAGAAGCAGATCCTTCAAGTCCTGTAAGTTGCGAGGTGGAGCCGCTATGGATCAGACTTGCCGCCATGGATTGGACTTGTCAGTCCTGCACATTCCACAGCAGTTCAATTGGACTGAGATCTGGAGAATTTGGAGGCCAGGGCAACACCTTGAACACTTCATCATGTTCCTCAAACCATTCCCAAACAATGTGTGCAGTGTGGCAGGGTGCATTATCCTGCTGAAAGAGACCACTGCCATCAGGGAATGCCATTGCAATGAAGGGGTGTAGCTGGTCTGCAGTGATGTTTAGATCGGTGGCACATGTCAAACCGACATCCACATGAATGGCCGGATGCAGGGTTTCTCAGCAGAACATTATGCAGAGCATCACACTCCCTCCACCGGCTTGGCATCTTCCCACAGTGCATCCTGGTGCCATCACTTCCCCAGTTAAACAGCACACACGTACACAGTCATCTATCTATAAACCCCAATTCCAATGAATTTGGGACTTTGTGTAAAACATGAATAAAAACAGAATACAATGATTTGCAAATCCTTTTCGACCTATATTCAATTGAATACACTACAACGACAAGATTCAAAAAGGACTGGTTGTTAAAATTCCTAGTGTTTCAAACTGATCAACTTTACTGTTTTTTGCAAATATTCACTCATTTTGAATTCGATGCCTGCAACACATTCCAAAGAAGCTGAGACAGGGGCAACAAAAGACTGGGAAAGTTGAGGAAGGCTCAAAAAACCCCTGTTTGGAACATTCCACAGGTGAACAGGTTAATTGGAAACAGGTGAGTGTCATGATTGGGTATAAAAGGAGCATCCCCAAAAGGCTCAGTCGTTCACAAGCAAGGATGGGGCGACGTTCACCATGTTGTGAACAACTGCGTGAGCAAATAGTCCAACAGTTTAAGAACAACGTTTCTCAACGTACAATTGCAAGGAATCTAGGGATTTCATCACCTACAGTCCATAATGTCATCAAAAGATTCAGAGAATCTGGAGAACTCTCTGCACGTAAGTGGCAAGGCCGAAAACCAACACTGAATGCCCGTGACCTTTGATCCTTCAGGCGGCACTGCATTAAAAACCGACCATTCTGTAAAGGCTATTACCATGTGGGCTCAGGAACACTTCGGAAAACCATTGTCAGTTAACACAGTTCGTCACTACATCTACAAGTGCAAAACTCTACCATGCAAAGTGAAAGCCATATATTAACAACACCCAGCAACACCGCCAGCTTCTCTGGGCCCGAGCTAGTCTGAGACAGACTGACGCAAAGTGGAAAAGTGTGCTGTGGTCTGACGAGTCCACATTTCAAATTGTTTTTGGAAATCATGGACATCGTGTCGTCCAGGCTAAAGAGGAAAGGGACCATCCAGATTGTTATCAGCGCAAGTTCAAAAGCCAGCATCTGTGATGGTATGGGGGTGTGTTAGTGCCCATGGCATCATGGGTAACCTGCACATCTGTGAAGGCACCATTAATGCTGAGAGGTACATACAGGTTTTAGAGCAACATGCTGCCATCCAAGTGACGTTTTTTTCATGGACATCCCTGCTTATTTCAGCAAGACAATGCCAAGTCACATTCTGCACGTGTTACAACAGCGTGGCTTCGTAGTAAAAGAGTGCGGGTACTAGACTGGCCTGCCTGCAGTCCAGACCTGTCTCCCATTGAAAATGTGTGGCGCATTATGAGGCGCAAAATATGACAACGGAGACCCCGGGCTGTTGAGCAACTGAAGTCGTACATCAAGCAAGAATGGGAAAGAATTCCACCTTCAAAGCTTCAACAATTAGTGTCCTCAGTTCCCAAACGCTTATTGAGTGTTGTTAAAAGGAAAGGTGATGTAACACAGTGGTGAACATCTCCCTGTCCCAGCTTTTTCGGAATGTGTTGCAGGCATCAAATCAAAATGAGTGAATATTTTCAAAAAAACAACAAAGCTTATCAGTTTGACCATTAAATATCTTGTCTTTGTAGTGTACTCAATTGAATATAGGTCGAAAAGGATTTGGAAATCATTGTATTCTGTTTTTATTTATGTTTTACACAATGTCCCAACTTCATTGGAATTGGGGTTTGTACGTGATCTAAAAGAAAATGGGTCTCAATGGTGGACCAGACCACCATCTTCCGTTGCTCCAAGGTCCAGTTCTGGTACTTGCGTGCCTATTGTAGGAACTTTTGATGGTGGACAGAGGTCATCATCAGCACTCGTACCAGTCTGCGCCTACACAGCCCCATACGCAGCACGTGCAATGCACTGTGTGTTGACACATTCCTCCAGTAACCATCATTAAAATCTTCTGTGACTTGTGCCAAAGTAGACCTTCTGTTGGTTCAGACCAGATGGGATAGCCTTAATTGCCCTTACACATCGATGAGCCTTGGGTGTCCAACACCCTGTCGCCGGTTTGTGGTTTGTCTCTCCTCTGACCACTGTCAGTAGGTACTCACCACTGCTGATGGGGAGCACCCCACAAGCCTTGCTGTTTCAGAGATGCTCTGACCCAGTCGTCTATCCATAACAAATAACAATTTGCCCCTTGTCAGTCACTCAAATCTTTACTCCTGCTGATTGTTCACTTACCATCTAATCTACCCAGACTTTGACATTTGCCCTTGTTTGGAGATGATCAATGTAATTCAATGTAATTCAGTTCACCTGTGAGTGGTCATAATTTTTTTGGCTCATCAGTATATATATATATATACACTACCGTTCAAACGTTTGGGATCACATTGAAATGTCCATATTTTTGAAGGAAAAGCACTGTACTGTTCAATGAAGATAACTTTAAACTAGTCTTAACTTTAAAGAAATACACTCTATACATTGCTAATGTGGTAAATGACTATTCTAGCTGCAAATGTCTGGTTTTTGGTGCAATATCTACATAGGTGTATAGAGGCCCATTTCAAGCAACTATCACTCCAGTGTTCTAATGGTACAATGTGTTTGCTCATTGGCTCAGAAGGCTAATTGATGATTAGAAAACCCTTGTGCAATCATGTTCACACATCTGAAAACAGTTTAGCTCGTTACAGAAGCTACAAAACTGACCTTCCTTTGAGCAGATTGAGTTTCTGGAGCATCACATTTGTGGGGTCAATTAAACGCTCAAAATGGCCAGAAAAAGAGAACTTTCATCTGAAACTCGACAGTCTATTCTTGTTCTTAGAAATGAAGGCTATTCCATGCGAGAAATTGCTAAGAAATTGAAGATTTCCTACACCGGTGTGTACTACTCCCTTCAGAGGACAGCACAAACAGGCTCTAACCAGAGTAGAAAAAGAAGTGGGAGGCCGCGTTGCACAACTGAGCAAGAAGATAAGTACATTAGAGTCTCTAGTTTGAGAAACAGACGCCTCACAGGTCCCCAACTGGCATCTTCATTAAATAGTACCCGCAAAACACCAGTGTCAACATCTACAGTGAAGAGGCGGCTGCGGGATTCTGGGCTTCAGGGCAGAGTGGCAAAGAAAAAGCCATATCTGAGACTGACCAATAAAAGAAAAAGATTAAGATGGGCAAAAGAACACAGACATTGGACAGAGGAAGACTGGAAAAAAGTGTTGTGGACGGATGAATCCAAGTTTGAGGTGTTTGGATCACAAAGAAGAACGTTTGTGAGACGCAGAACAAATGAAAAGATGCTGGAAGAATGCCTGACGCCATCTGTTAAGCATGGTGGAGGTAATGTGATGGTCTGGGGTCGCTTTGGTGCTGGTAAGGTGGGAGATTTGTACAGGGTAAAAGGGATTCTGAATAAGGAAGGCTATCACTCCATTTTGCAACGCCATGCCATACCCAGTGGACAGCGCTTGATTGGAGCCAATTTCATCCTACAACAGGAAAATGACCCTAAACACACCTCCAAATTGTGCAAGAACTATTTAGAGCAGAAGCAGGCAGCTGGTATTCTATCGGTAATGGAGTGGCCAGCGCAGTCACCAGATCTGAACCCCATTGAGCTGTTGTGGGAGCAGCTTGACCGTATGGTACGCAAGAAGTGCCCATCCAACCAATCCAACTTGTGGGAGCTGCTTCTGGAAGCGTGGGGTGCAATTTCTCCAGATTACCTCAACATATTAACAGCTAGAATGCCAAAGGTCTGCAATGCTGTAATTGCTGCAAATGGAGGATTCTTTGACGAAAGCAAAGTTTGATGTAAAAAAAATCTTATTTCAAATACAAATCATTATTTCTAACCTTGTCAATGTCTTGACTCTATTTTCTATTCATTTCACAACATATGGTGGTGAATAAGTGTGACTTTTCATGGAAAACACAAAATTGTTTGGGTGATCCCAAACTTTTGAACGGTAGTGTATATATATATATGTATATATATATATATATATATATATATATATATATATATATATATATATATATATATATATATAGTGTTTCTTTTCCCGAAACCGTCAATGGTGTTATAAGTGCTCAACTAACGAGGAGTGGAATATCAACACAGATACAGGAAAAATAATTTTAAATACTGTGATGATGATTTCTGAAGCAATATTTATTGTTCAGCCCCAATCTGGGAAATCACCAAATATAATCTGGACCGACTGTGGAAAAAAACACCAAAAATCTTCCTCTTTCAAAGTATTTGTTTTCAATTCAAAATGCAGAGACTCTCCCTTTACTCTTCCATCTGCACAAAGCCCCTATCGAATCACAACACAACACTATATTCCAGACCACAGACTTGGATGAGTCTCACCAGAGTTCTCTGTGACCACAATGAAATTGAATTTCTCTGGAGAACTTGGCAGCAGATAGGAATGACGAGAGGTAGCATGCTTATTATCTGTGAGTCCACAAGCCTGCGTATGGACCAGCATAAGTATGTGAGATAAAATGTGCCGTATACCTTGGTATATACTAAATATCTTCTGTTTGATGTAACCTATTTTGATCCATGCATCCATCCACAAACGACAGAATTTCCTTGGCTAGTCATTGAATACTTTAAGGTATACGTTTTGTTGTTGAGCTAAATTTGGGCAACACATCAAACAAAGCATTGAATAAAAGCTCAATCTGCCACTGCCTCGGTCATCAGATGTGTTATGCCATCTGGTAACAATTCAGACAGGGAAATGTTCTCATCATTGGCTGATGTTGAGAACGGCATGCTTTCAGCATGGTAGGATGTGAGACATTCTGACTGTTAAGATGAATGAAAACCTAGTTGAGCCAGTTTAAGTAAACTGTCCCCTTTCAAGTATCCAATTTTACTCCTTGTTACAAAAAAATATCAAATGTTTTATTCACCATGATGACCATTTTTTTAAGTCAGGGATACAGATGAAAGTCATTCAATGTGGTAATATTTTGGCAAGCACAAACTGTAGCCATAAACCAGATCTGTCAGGTAAAAACTGGTCTGAGATAAGGAACAATAATAGTCCTAATTTATATGAGACACGAGCTGGGCTGAGCCACACACTTTAAAACACTGTTTACCCCAGTGCTTAAAAAGGTCAATAATAGCCTTGCCTCAAGAACACCTGGTGCTTCACAACCACCAAAGAACAGCATATACAGAGCAGAAAGTCTGTGGTATCAACAGTGGAGTCCATCTTATTGGTGGGTCAGTAATTGAACAAACTCAGTCAAGGGGCGACTATTGATCAGTGAAGGAGGGGTTTCCAATCTTTAAATCAGATACCCTCATTACGAGTATGCACTACATCTCCATTATAGTGACATGGCATTGTAAAAAAGGCAAAAAAAACATGGTGTTGGTGACAGCATGCTTTCTGTCTTCATAAACAGGGCTTCTTCCCACAGGTAATGTTCAAACACGTACTACAGAGGAAAAAAAGTGCAGGACAATCAAATTCAAAGCAAAGCTGGATCAGCCAAAGGACAGTCAATCAGATTGTATGATATGTGAATGCGCGAACAGGAATTGTTTGCTCATTGTTTAAAGTGGAAGTAGACAACTTTTCCCCAGCTATAGTGTTTCCAAGTGGTATTATTGTTTGTGCTGCTGTCGCAAACACAATCAATTTCCGTTTTCCTCCGAAACTAGCAACTCTCAACAACACAGGACACGTGCATTTGTCTACACATTTCTGTGACGAAGCATGTTCATCGAAGCAGTAAAGTGAAATTTTCATAATTTTATACTGAATTTGGGAACTATTGACAATTGTAACTATGTGCATTGCATAGTAATAATAATAACATAGTTTGGGTAATGTTATTGATTTGTACAAACAAGTATATAGTGCAGGGGGGTGTAGAAGAAAACAGGAGAAAAAGTGCGAGTTTATTCATTCATTCATTTAGTCTATAATGGAGACATGAATGTTATTTCATGTTTTTTTACAAAATGAAAAAAAAACTAACCCAGCCACTGAGGATGCACAAGCCAGTGCATCCTTAGTGCTGGTCCCAAGCCCGGACAAATGGGGAGGGTTGCGTCAGGAAGGGCATCCGGCATAAAATCTTTGCCAAATCAAATATGTGGATCATAAATAAGACTTACATACCGGATCGGTCGAGGCCCGGGTTACCAACGACCGCCACCGGTACGGTTAACCAGCAGGGTGTCGGTGGAAACTATGCTACTGTTGGGCGAAGGAGAAGGAGAGGGGGAACGCATGTCCAGAGGCAGCTAGAGAGGAGGAAGGGTAGGCATGTGGAGGTGAGAGTTGGAACTTTGAATGTTGGCACTATGACTGGTAAAGGGAGAGAGCTGGCTGACATGATGGAAAGAAGAAAGGTAGGCATACTGTGTGTGCAAGAGACCAGGTGGAAGGGGAGTAAGGCCAGGAGTATCGGAGGTGGGTTAAAACTCTTATACCATGGTGTGAATGGGAGGAGTAATGGGGTAGGGGTAATTCTGAAGGAAGAGTATGTCAAGAGCGTGCTGGAGGTGAAGAGAGTGTCAGACAGAGTGATAAGTATGAAGCTGGAAATTGAAGGTTTATTGCTGAATGTTATCAGCGCATATGCCCCGCAAGTTGGGTGTGAGATGGATGAAAAAGAAGAATTCTGGAGTGAGTTGGACGACATGGTGGAGAGGGTACCCAAGGAGGAGAGAGTGGTGATTGGAGCGGACTTCAATGGACATGTTGGTGAAGGGAACAGAGGTGATGAGGAGGTGATGGGAAGGTATGGAGTCAAGAAGAGAAATATGGAAGGACAGATGGTGGTTGATTTTGCAAAAAGGATGGAAATGGCTGTGGTGAATACATATTTCAAGAAGAGGGAGGAACACAGGGTGATATACAAGAGTGGAGGAAAGTGCACACAGGTGGACTATATCTTATGTAGAAGGCGCCATCTAAAAGGGATTGTAGACTGCAAGGTGGTGACAGGGGAGAGCGTAGCTAGGCAGTATCGGATGGTGGTCTGTAGGATGACTTTGGAGACCAAGAAGAGGAAGCGAGTGAAGACACAGCCGAAGATCAAATGGTGGAAGTTGAAGAAGAAAGACTGTTGTGTGGAGTTCAGGCAGGAGTTAAGACAGGCACTGGGTGGTAGTGAAGAGTTGCCAGATGGCTGGACAACCACTGCAGAAATAGTGAGGGAGACAGCTAGGAAGGTACTTGGTGTGTCATCAGGACAGAGGAAGGAAAACAAGGAGACTTGGTGGTGGAATGAGGAAGTACAGCAAATTATACAGAGGAAAAGGTTGGCAAAGAAGAAGTGGGATAGTAAGAGAGATGAAGAAAGTAGAGAGGAGTACAAGGAGATGCAGCGTAAAGCAAAGAGAGAGGTGGCAAAGGCAAAGGAAAAGGCGTATGGTGAGTTGTATGACAGATTAGACACTAAGGAAGGAGAAAAGGACTTGTACCGATTGGCTAGACAGAGGGACCAAGCTGCAAAGGATGTGCAGCAAGTTAGGGCGATCAAGGATGGAGATGGAAATGTGCTGACAAGCGAGGAGAGTGTGCTAAGAAGGTAGAAGGAATACTTTGAGGGGCTGATGAATGAAGAAAATGAGAGAGAGAGAAGGTTGGATGATGTAGGGATAGTGAATCAGGAAGTTCAGCGGATTAGCAAGGAGGAAGTGAGGGCAGCTATGAAGAGGATGAAGAGTGGAAAGGCAGTTGGTCCTGATGACATACCTGTGGAGGCATGGAGATGTTTAGGAGAGATGGCAGTGGAGTTTTTAACTAGATTGTTTAACACAATCCTGGAAAGTGAGAGGATGCCTGAGGAGTGGAGAAGAAGCATACTGGTACCGATTTTCAAGAACAAGGGCGATGCGCAGAACTGTAACAACTACAGAGGTATAAAGTTGATCAGCCACAGCATGAAGATTTGGGAAAGAGTAATAGAACCTAGGTTAAGAGGAGAGGTGATGATCAGCGAGCAGCAGTATGGGTTCATGCCACGAAAGAGCACCACAGATGCGATGTTTGCTTTGAGAATGTTGATTGAGAAGTATAGAGAAGGCCAGAAAGAGTTGCATTGTGTCTTTGTAGATTTAGAGAAAGCTTATGACAGAGTGCCGAGAGAAGAGGTGTGGTATTGTATGAGGAAGTCAGGAGTTGCAGAGAAGTATGTAGGAGTGGTGCAGGATATGTATGAGGGAAGTGTGACAATAGTGAGGTGTGCGGTTGGAATAACAGATGGGTTCAAGGTGGAGGTGGGATTACATCAAGGATCGGCTCTGAGCCCTTTCTTGTTTGCAATGGTGATGGACAGGTTGACGGACAAGATCAGGCAGGAGTCTCCATGGACGATGATGTTCGCGGATGACATTGTGATCTGTAGCGAGAGTAGGGTGCAGGTTGAGGAGAGCTTGGAGAGGTGGAGGTATGCACTGGAGAGAAGAGGAATGAAAGTCAGTAGGAGCAAGACGGAATACCTATGCGTGAATGAGAGAGAGGACAGTGGAATGGTCAGGATGCAAGGAGTGGAGGTGACAAAGGCATTTGAGTTTAAATACTTGGGGTCAACTGTCCAAAGTAACGGGGAGTGCAGTAGAGAGGTGAAAAAGAGAGTGCAGGCAGGTTGGAGTGGGTGGAGAAGAGTGTCAGGAGTGATTTGCGACAGAAGGGTACCAGCAAGAGTTAAAGGGAAAGTTTACAAGATGGTTGTGAGACCAGCTATGTTATATGGTTTGGAGACAGTGGCACTGACGAAAAGACAGGAGGCGGAGCTGGAGGTGGCAGAGTTGAAGATGCTAAGATTTTCACTGGGAGTAACGAAGAAGGACAGGATTAGGAGCGATTATATTAGAGGGACCGCTCAGGTTGGACGGTTTGGAGACAAAGCAAGAGAGGCAAGATTGAGATGGCTTGGACATGTGTGGAGGAGATATGCTGAGTATATTGGGAGAAGGATGCTAAATATGGAGCTGCCAGGGAAGAGGAGAAGAGGAAGGCCAAAGAGGAGGTTTATGGATGTGGTGAGGGAAGACATGCAGGTGGCTGGTGTGACAGAGGAAGATGCAGAAGACAGGAAGAAATGGAAATGGATGATCCGCTGTGGAGACCCCTAACGGGAGCAGCCGAAAGTAGTAGTAGTAGTAGTAGTAGTAGTAGACAAAATGAAAAAAAACTGCAATGGAGACAGCGATATGAACAAGTAATGTTAGATTGATCCAGTCTGCCTGACTGGCTGTCAGTGTTCTATGGCTGTAAGGCTGCCAGCTAACGGGAGGAAAACCCTCTAGTAATCAAAAGATAAGTTTATTCTGGTAGTATACTCATTCATCATCATTCATCATCAGCTACTTCTCCGGGGTCGGGTCACGGTGGCAGCAAGCTAAGTAGGGCACTCCAGACATTGCTCTCCCCAGCAACGCCCTCCACAAGGTTCTTACACTTTTTCACCAATGATTTTCCATGACTTCTCCATGACCTCTCCAAAACCTTTTACTGAATTTCCATGACCAAAAGAAATTATTTTATCTCAATGGGACCACCGAAAACGAATTATCGTAACACTAAGTAAAATTAGGTTTACATCTGAAATGTATGGTGCCTCTCTAAAACAAAAAAAACACCAGACATGCACACTTAGATAAATTTTCTCATATTTTAATTCCAACGGTTTAACATTTTTGTCAATGTCTCAAAAGATAAAAATGCCATCACATTTTCTGTCAGGGATAAACAGAGAGAAATAGTGCAATGGGGTAGGAATGCCAGTGCTAATTACTGATTACTCAGTAATCAGTACATGAGTTGTCAATATTGTAACGTGCATGGATAAGAAGACACGCTGGCCGCTGGCTCGCGGGTCTGACCCTTTAGTCGAGCGGTTAGCGATGTCTCCTGCGGTGCGGGCGATACAGGTTCGCTTCCCGGCCGCGGCAGTTCCTGTGGTTGCGTTGTCCCCCGAATTCGCTACATTGGTGTCAGAAGTGGGATGGAGCGACCGTAAGGCCATCGGAAGCGTATGCGCCCTGAGGCGTGAAGGAGCTGACATGCTCAAGCGCGGGGACGCGCTTCCCGAAGGAGGGTGGTAGTGTAACGTGCATGGATAAGAAGACACGCTGGCCGCTGCCCGCTAGCTCGCGGATCTGACCCTTTAGTCGAGCGGTTAGTGATGTCTCCTGCGGTGCGGGCGATACAGGTTCGCTTCCCGGCCGCGGCAGTTCCTGTGGTTGCGTTGTCCCCCGAATTCGCTACAATATAAAAAAAGACATAAAATAAATAAATTAAATAAATCTTCTGTAAACTACTAATAAGACACGTTAGTCCCTAGCTAATGGGTCTGACCCTTTAGCCGAGCAGTTAGTGATGTCGCCTTGTGGTGCAGTACACCCCGTATCGAATCCCGCACCGGGCAAGAAAATAACCGGTTACATTTTCCAAAATTAACTTCCACTCCTAAAACTAGAGACGGAATATGCAAAGTCTGGAACTCAATGTGTAGTCTTTAGCCTTTACTTCTGCTCCATCCCACCGCCTCACATGTAAATCCATTTGTTTGGACTGCAAATGGTGGTTTAGGCTTTTGTCAAACAGCACTACATATGCCTTTTGTTGGGACACTTCTGACAGTAAGATTCTTTTAAAGTGCGGAGCAAGCCCAAAAGTACAGACATAGGCACACTTGTTCTCACCACAGGTAAATTTCGCTGCAATCTGGCTGTCCGGGAACATGGCTGCGAAAACGCGGGTCGTGTCCTCGGATGACTTGAATGAGTAGTGTGAATTCATGATTTTTAGTGCCCACAGTATCTCCGCTTTGAGGACTTCATTTTTTGCAGAAAAGTCCAAAGTTGTCTGCTTTGTTGCAGTGGAAACTGTAGTAGTGTTGCTGGATGTCCTCAGAGCATCCGCGTTCATAAACTCACCTATGGGTATTGCACTGCTAGCAACTGCGGCTACAGTTTTGTGTTTTTTCCCCTTCAAGTGGCTAACGAGCGCTGCCTCGCCCATATTTGAAATGTCAAATGTTTTACAGCACAGTTTGCATTTAGCACGTCTAGGGTCAGTGTCTTTTGCCAGCCATAATTGGTATTTACCTTTAAAAAGCCATGTATTATTGAAGCTGCACTTCCCTGGCATTTTGTCGGAATCGTCCGTTTGCTAGCAGAAGCAACTCCAGGCTAGTGGGCGTGCCTGCAGTTCCTAGGCGCTTGCACGCCGCATGCCCAGTAACACAGACTGGGCCAGACTGAATAAACTTTTCACACCACCAAAATATCATGACGGTCCGTGGCAATTTACATTTTATTATGACACATCGATTTTGTTTGGATTAATTGATGAAACTTTAGATATATTTCCATGACTTTTCCAAAACTTCTGAAAAAATATTATTTCCCATAACTTTTCAAGGGCCTGGAAATTGCATTTAAAAATTCCTGACTTTTCCAGGTTTTTCATGACCGTACGAACCCTGCCTCCAGCTCTTCCTGGGGATCCCAAGGCGTTCCCAGGCCAGACTGGATATGTAGTCCCTCCAGCGAGTTCTTGGTCTACCCCAGTGTCTCTTCCCAATTGGCTGTGCCTGGTGAACCTCCAAAGGAAGGCGCCCAGGAGGCATCATAATCAGATGCCTGAACCACCTCAACTGGCTCCTTTCGATGTGAAGGAGCAGCGGTTCTACTCTGAGCTCCCTCAGGATGTCCGAGCTCCTCAAATTATCTCTAAGGCTGAGCCCAGACACCCTACAGAAGAAACTCATTTCAGCCGCTTGTATCCGCAATCTCACCCTTTCAGTCACTACTCAAAGCTGATGACCATAGGTGAGGGTTGGAACGAAGATTGACTGGTAAAGTGAGAGCTTTGCCTTCCAGCTCAGCTCCCTCTTCACCACAACAATCCGGTACAATGTCTGCATTACTGCTGATGCTGTGCCAATCTGCCAGTCAATCTCCTGCTCCATCCTCCCCTTACTCGTGAACAAGACCCCGAGATACTTGAACTCTCTCACTTGAGGCAACAACTCATCCCCAACCCGGAGGGAGTAATCTATCATTATCTGGTAGAGAACTGTGGCCTCAGACATGGAGGTGCTGACTCTCATCCCAGCCATTTCACACTCAGCTGCAAATGGCCCAGTGCGTGCTGGAGGTTGCGTTCTGATGAAGCCAACAAAACCACATCATCTGCAAAGAGCAGAGATGCAATTCTGAGGTTCCCAAAACAGACACACTCCTCATCTTGGATGCGCCTTGAGATCCTGTCCATGAATATCACAAACAGAATCAGCGACAAGGGACAACCTTAGCAGAGTCCGACACCCACAGATAACGTGTTTGACTTTGTGCCAAGAATGCGGACACAGCTTTCACTTTGGTTATACAAGGACTGGATGGCTTGTAGCAACTGCCCCGGTACCCCATACTCCCGTAGCACCCCCCACAGAGTGCCCCGGGGTACACGGTCGTAAGCCTTCTCCAAGTTCACAAAACACATGTAGACTGGCTGGTCAAATTCCCATACCCCCCTCAGCACTTCTGCAAGGGTAAAGAGTTGGTCCGTTGTTCCACGGCCAGGACGGAATCTGCATTGTTCCTCCTGGATCCAAGGTTCGACAATTGATCAGAGCCTCCTTTCGAGCACCTTAGAGTAGACTTTACCAGGGAGGCTGAGCAATGTGATGCCTCGATAATTGGAGCACACCCTCCGGTCCCCCTTTTTGAATATGGGAACCACTTACCCAGTCTGCATGTCCACAGGTACTTTCCCCAACCTCCACGCAACACTGAAGAGGCATGTCATTTCCCTGGCAGAGGTCTCTGAGGTAGTTAAAAAGCTCCTTGGTGGCAAGGTGCCAGGTGTGGATGAGATTACCCTGAGATGCTGAAGGCTCTGGACATTGTTGGGCTGGCTTGGTTGACAGGCCTCTTCAGTGTCGCGAGGAGGTCGAAGACAGTACAGTAGTATACTAAATGCAACTAAAACGTAGCGTACGCAGATAAAAGTAAAACATCCAGTAGTAGTAATAAGTAGGCAGGTTGTGTTACTTACTGATCCAGTAGAAAGAAAGCCAACTGAAAGTCGGTTTGGAAACCTCTCAGGTCCAGGAGCTCTCTCCATCCAGTGAATGCCCATCCGTGGTTCACTTTTGTTTTATCTCGTCTTCCATCTATCCCCCTCTTCACCGTCTTGGCCTCCAACATCAACTGGATTCTTTTCCTTTTACCGGGTAGTTTCCACAGTTCCTTCGATTGTTCCACCATCGCCTAGCCCACTACTGGGTGGTTGACACACTTTCTGTGCTGTAAATCAATTTGCCAGGAAAAATTGCGCCCAGTGGCAGACAGAATTGCATAGTGAAAGTGAGGCTTATAGAGAACCAATCTAAAGGCCAATGGTGTTCTTATTCTAAAGCCATTACACTGTGCAGTCAAGATTTACTTCATAATGATAAGTTAAAGCAAAAAAAGTTGTCTACTTCCACTTTAACGGCTTCAGATCAATTCACTCTGAATTAAAATAGGCAAATCATGATTTTCCAATAGGCCTCTGAGGTTAAAGTCAAATCATGAATTCTAAATTAACCACTTGCTTCACAGTAATTTCACTTTGACAAAAATATTAAAAGATTTTTAAAAATACGTACAGCTAAATCTAGATTTTTCAGTGATGCATACAGTTTAACGTTTAACCCTGTCATTTGCTTATGAGGTTTCTCCAATTGCATAATCATCAACATATGCCATAAGAAGTCACTATTCTGTCAATGGTCATATTAATGACCTCAATCTGACATATAAATAAAGTATATCAAAATCAAAAAATCTTTAGTACCTCGTTAGCTTGTTTTCAAACACATTTTTGTTCCCCTCTCCTCTATCGTTTCTTGTTTAATCTTTTTGTGTTGCATCCATAAAATCCTTTCCAGCACCTGCTCACACTTGCTGTCCTGAGGCCTATGGCCATATTAATGCTGCTTACCTCCATCAAACAATAGAACCGCTCAATAACACGCCACAATAGTTCAATATCGCTCCCATACACATGACCTTAGCTTGAGAGGCTTCGACATTGCCCTTGCTTTTTCCATTTCCCGCATTCATTTTGAATTAAAACCAATGAAAACATGTTATGCACTGGGGGGGGGGGGCGGACATATGGTCCCATGGATAAATGATAACTTTAACTAGTCAGACACAAAGAGAAGGGGCAAGAAACATAAGCGGCACTAATATGTGATTACGTGCGAGTTCACGCTATGTGAACAGGTTTGCTCATGTCAGTTGGTGCATGTAGAAGTATGTGTACAATCATGACTGTGTTTGTGTGTGTGTGTGTGTGTGTGTGTGTGTGTGTGTGTGTGTGTGAGAGAGAGAGAGAGAGCGAGAGAGAGAGAGAGAGAGAGAGAGAGAGAGCGAGAGAGAGGGGAGAGAGAAGAGAGAGAGAGAAAAAGAAAGAAAGAAAGAAAGAAAGAAAGAAAGAAAGAAAGAAAGAAAGAAAGAAAGAAAGAAAGAAAGAAAGAAAGAAAGAAAGAAAGAAAGAAAGAAAGAAAGAAAGAAAGAAAGAAAGAAAGAAAGGATAAGCCCCAACTCTTCCAGAGGGGAACTCCCATTTGCATTTTCTTTTTTTTCTTTTTTGCAACATTTCAAAAGTTTGCTAAAAATTTGCTTGACAATTAATGTTTAAACACTGCTATTGTTCAGTTCTCAAGACAGCTGATGATTGCAGAGCGTGAACTTTCCATACAGGAACCTGGATGAAGGATGCAATATGGTTATCACTAAGCACCGCCTTGCAGCACCTGGGACACAAAAACAATTATAGGGGCCTGTTCTTATCTAACCTCAGGGACACCAGATGACATGACATTTCTAACTGTAAATGGAGGGCAAGGGTGACAGCAGCGTGGGGATTGAAAGCACTTTTGACACATTACTTGTGTACAATTGATACCTGAAGACATAAAGAGGCACTTAACTCTCTCTCTCTCTCTCACACACACACACACACACACACACACAGCCTTTCTTCTATTTTGCCTTCTACAAACGCGAATGTGTGGTTACTGACTGGCATGGAACATGTGAGTCAAAAGTGATTCGTGAAGCCCGAAACCTTCAGCTCCGGACTCGGAGTTCCAGTAATACAGTAGTTAAATTGATACATTTCTCTGCCGCCCAATGACTGCTGGGATAGGCTCCAGCATCCCCGCGACCCAGAGAGCAGGATAAGCGGTTCGGATAATGGATGGATGGATAGTTAATATTAAGAGTTGCACAATAGTAACGCATTGTCTCGCCTCATCTTCACAGTTCGCACAAGCTTGCAGGAGGAGCAAGTCAGTGAGCGAGTTAATGGAGATGAGGAATTGTCACTCCTGCCTCAGTAAAAAGCTGTTTGCTTTGAATGATTAGCTCATGACTCGCACATCACGACACCCCAAGCAACAATCAATCTGACAAAACACTCACTGGTGAATTCACAGAAGGATTGCGTGGCTTTTGCACCTTCGACTGTTTACCAGCTTTCCCTTCAAACTCCATCATAAAATTCGCTGACGACACCATTGTAGTCGGGCTCATAACAGGCGGTGACGAGTCCGCTTACCGACAGGAAATCCAGAATCCTTCTGAGTGGTGCTCTGCAAATAACCTCATCCTAAACCCCACAAAAACAAAAGAACTCATAATTGACTTCAGAAAACACAACCCCCCCCCCCCAGCCTCTCTCCATAAATGGTGAGTGCTTGCAGAGTCCACTCATTCAAATTCCTGGAAATCCACATTACGGACTATCTATCATGGTCAACAAACACCACGGCAGTGGTCAAAAAGGCACAGCAGCGGCTACATTTCCTGAGGTTACCTAGGAAAAACAACATGAGCGTGAAGCTGCTGGTGTCCTTCTACAGATTCACAATTGAGAGCATCCTCACATACTGCATGCTGGTGGGGTTTGCTGGTTGCTCCGCCGAAAACAAAAAGGCTCTCCAGAGAATCACCAGGACAGCAGAAAAAATCATCGGTTGCCCCCTCCCTCCTCTTTCAGACATTGCCCACAGCCGGACCCTCTCAAGTGCCAAACGCATCATCAAGGACAATTCACACCCCGGCAAACCACCTATTTGAACTATTACCCTCTGGCAGGCGCTTCAGGTCCATCAGATCCAAACCACCAATAGCTTTTTCCCAAACGCAATAATCGCACTAAACAAACAAAGTTAAACCTCTCACAGCCACCTCTCGCACTTTATCCCATTGCTGCTCCTTTATTAATCTTCTCTT
Source organism: Lampris incognitus (assembly GCF_029633865.1). Classification (NCBI taxonomy): domain Eukaryota; kingdom Metazoa; phylum Chordata; class Actinopteri; order Lampriformes; family Lampridae; genus Lampris; species Lampris incognitus. The sequence continues at coordinate 23,045,649 of NC_079217.1, read as the reverse complement.
GCTATTGTGTACTTTATTCCATTGCTGTTTTATCCCATTGCTTTTTTTAATCATTCTTGTCTTTTTAATGTGTGCTTTTTATTTATTTTACTGTTGCACCACAGTGGAGTTGCACTCCGAGTTTCGTTGTATTGAAAAGTACGGTTACAATAAAGGTATTCAATTAAATTCAATTAAATCTGCACATATAAGTCAAAAAGAAATCATGTAATTCTTAAATTCTCTGAAATGCACCCCTAACAGCACTGCCAAGCGAATAGCATCTTGGTAATCTGGTGCTATCTGCACATATTTAAATGAGGTAATATGCATAGATTTGGCTCCTTTCTATGCAAATGCGCTGTTATGGTTTTACATGACCGGAAGACTTGACTTAGCCGATGAATATACAGAGACTTGACTTTGACTGCATGAGATGACTTTATTAATGACAACCCGTGCTGCTTACACATACACTGAATGCATGGCGGGATGAATCACTAACTGAGTTACTCCACCTCCACATCATTACCTTCCGTATTAGTATCAGTGCGTGGCACTATATACTACATCTTCCTTTCTCAACATGCAAGTTACACTTCAACATTGCTACCATGAAGATCTGTTTAGGACTGAACTTTGTGTCTCATTACTGTTATTGTCTAACTCACACATTTTCTTTAACATAAGAAAAAAAACGAACTTGCTGCTCAAATAGTCTAACATTTCAAATCACATTTCCTTCTTGGAATTTTTTTCTTTTTTTTAATGAGCATAGCTGGAGCGCAACTCTCACCACCGGTTCATCAGCAAAACTCAGCGTTTCAAGTTTTTACTGATTTTCACCGAAAAATACCCAGATTTTTTTAAAAGGAGCAGATCTGTTTAAACTGATTTTCACCCGGATTTTATGTTTCCACGGATCCAAAAGTTGTTCCTGTTCATGTGAGGTTATGTAACAGTGTCCTCTTGTGGCGAAATTCGGCATGCTGGATGGCTTTGAAAAATAAAAACTGAAAACGCTGAGCCTTGCTCATCAGAAAGTCTTTGTACCTCTCAAGTGGTTGAATAACTCGACCACTCCTGGTTTGAGCTGGCCTTGATGAGGATGAGAGCTCGATGTCAACACTCTCTGCTGTACCTGTGTCTAGTGTGTTGGTTTGCCCCTCACCTGTCAAGTCTGTTTCTGAGTTCATCTGAGTGTGGGTGGTGTTTTCCTCAGATGGCATCTGTTGCGTCTGTAGTGCTGTCCTGAAGATGTCACTATGTCATAGGACCGTGGTTCACCCCTCCGTGCTGTGACCACAGCTGGACGGAAACCTTGTGCTGTCTCCATGTGAACAGTACTACCTGGGTGCAGTTCTGGGAGCCACTTTGCTCCTCTGTTGTAGTACTGCTGCTGTCTTTTCTGTAGATTTTGCAGAGATGAGTGTACATCTTTGGGCACTGCTGGACAGAGAACTGTGCTGGAGCTCAGTAGAGTGCTTCTGAGGACTCTGCCCATGAGCATTTGTGCTGGGGAGTACTCCATGCCTGTTACAGGTGTGTTCCTCAGGGTGAGAAATGCGAGATGGGGGTCTGTGTTTGTTTGTTGTGCTTTCTTCAGCACGAGTCTCACAGTTTTCACTGTTCTCTCAACTAGTCCATTTGACTGCGCATAACCTGGACTGGAGTGAATGAGTTTTATGTCCCATGACGTTGCAAAGTTTCTCATTTCCTGACTTGCAAATGGAACATGGTCACACGTTATCTCTTTTGGTATTCCTATTCTAGAGAAGACTGATTTCATCTTGCTGATCACAGTGTGTGATGTCTTGTCCTTAACGTTCAGTACCTCTGGGTATTTTGAGAGGTGGTCTACTATCAAGAGAAATGACTGACCTTCTATTTCAAAGATGTCAGCCCCAACTTTGAGCCAAGGAAGCTCAGGGGTGTTATGTGAGATCAGTGGCTCCTTCTGGTTTCTGGGCTGGAATTGCTAGCACGTCCCACAAGTCTCAACCATTTTGTTCTAAGTCTCTTGTCATTCCTGGCCAGTACCAGTGCTTTCTGGCCAGTGCTTTAGTCCGCTGCATCCCTTGATGAGCTATATATAGCTTTTGTAGCATTTCTGTTCTCACTGTACTTGGGGGGATTGTCCTGATTCCCGCAAACATTATTCCTTCTCTCACAGCCACTGTGTGTCTGATAGGCCAGTATAGTGTCAGTCTTGAATCTGCCTGCTTCCTGTGTTTTGAATCTCCCTGCTTCCTGTGTCGGGGCCAACCATCTCTGTGTATGACTTGCAACAGCTGCAGTGTTTCATCTTTCTTTGTTTCACCCTTGAGCTGCTCTAGAGTCTCTGTACTCAAGGCATCTGTGGGCTCCAAAGCATAGACAACTTTCTTGTCCATGATGTCATCTGCTGACATGTGCTGTTCTTGTATTACAGCTCGTGAGAGTGTGTCTGCGATCAGCAGATCTTTACCTGGTGTGTAGGTGACATTTGAGTCATATCGCGCAGCTGAAGCAGCATTCTCTGCAGTCTGGAAAGAGCTGTTCCAAGTGGCTTTCTCAGGATGTTTTCCAGTGTTTTGTGGTCTGACTGAACATTCACCCTCACCCCATATGCATACTGGTGGAATTTTTCGACAGAGAAGACAATAGCGAAGAGTTCCTTCTCAATTTGTGCATAGTTCTTTTCGGTGTCAGCCAGTGCCCTTGATGCATAGGCTGTTGGGCAGCCCTCTTCTAAGAGACACACCCCTAGGCCATATTTAGATGTGTCAGCCTGTATTATGAGCTGTTTCTTTGGATCGAAGAACCTGAGCACAGGAACATTTGTGAGGGCATGTTTCAGTTTGTTCACTGCATCATCATGTTCATGTTGCCACTGCCACACATTGTCCTTCCATAGCATCTGTCGTAGTGGCGCTGTTATGGTGGCTTCACCAGGGATATACTGCGCTAGGTATTTTATCATGCCAAGCATTTGCTGTAGTCCTATTTTGTCAGTAGGTGGCGGCATCTCCGCAATGGCCTTAACTTTTGCTTCAGCTGCCTTCAGTGACAATATGGTCCATGTAGTTTACACTGCTCACCTTATACTGTTTTTTTACTTTGTTGAATTTCACACTGGCATCTTTCACTCTGGCCATCACCTTCTGTATTATCTCATCATGTTCTTTCTCTGTAGATGCAGCGATGATCATGTCATCAGCTATGATGTGAACTCCTTGGATGTCTCAATGTTTCACAGTTGCGTTGCCGGAAGACTTCACTCGCCGACTTTATTCCAAATGGAAGGCGTCTGAACTGATATCTCCCCCCATGGTGTGTTAAATGTGCACAGGAGAGATGACTCCTTGTCTAGCTTTACTTGCCAGTAGCCATTCCTTTCGCCAAGCACTGTGAATATTTTCTTACCAGCAAGTTTGCTCAAAACTTCATCAGTTGTAGGAATTCAGTAATGCTGTCTTAGTATTGCTTTGTTCAAATTACTGGGGTCCAATCAAACCCGTAACTTCTTTTTGTCCTTCTTTTCAGTGACTACAAGGCTATTCACCCATGGTATTGTTTCAGTTACCTGTACAATCACATCAGCTTGTAACAGATCGTTCAGAGTGGCTTTGAGTCTGTCCATTACTGCCAGTGGTATTTTTCTGCAGCCATGTATAACTGGTGTAGCCTTGGGGTCCTGTGTGGATGTGATACTTTCCAGAAAACTCCCCCAGACCTTCAAAGACAGTTGGGTGCTGTGCTATCAGCTGCTCTTTTGTTGGATGTTTCACGTCCAGTGTGTCAATGTCCACCCTTTTTACTAGATGCAAATCTTCACACGCCTCCCTCCCTAGGATGGGTATGGATCCCTAGGATGGGTATGGAGGAGTGCTTGAATACACAAATGGTAGACTTGCTTGAGCCTTGTGTGTGGAGTACTTGAGAGTGAGTTTCCCTTCTGGCCTCAGCCTCCTCCCTCCATATGCCACCAGAACTGTTCTTGTGGGTTGTAGTAGTAGGTGTGCTCTCGATTCACACCTAGCCTTCCTTTTGATGGACTTAAGCATCCTCAGTGGCAGGACATTGGCTTCTGCTCCCGTATCCAACTTGAACTTCACAAACACATTGCCTACATTTACCTCAGGGTACCACGATTTGTAACTTTTATGGTCTAGCTGATTAATATTCACTGTTTCAATAAACAGGGCATCTATTTCAGCATTCACTTCATGTACTGTCTTTCCATGCTGTGCTTTGCCTGACATGTACATCTTTGCACAGTGGTTCTGCTTTCCACACTTACGGCAGAATGCACCATATGCTGGACATTGCCTTAGCTTGTGTGATTTTCCACATTTCCTGCATGTGCCCCCTTATCCCTTGTTCGGTGTGTATTGAACCGGCTGTTTTTCGCCTTTATTCCATGGTTGACTGTCCTTTTGTTTTCTGTTTTTACGCAGTGCATGTACAGTTCTCTCCTGGGACACTGCACCCATTGCTTGTATTTGGGCTTTAGCAGTCTCAGCAACACGTGTCTACGGCCTTTTCTAATGTAAGATTTGGTTCTCTTAAACATCTCGCTTTCAGGCGCTGGTCATTCATACTGAACACAATCTTGTCTCTGATCATGTCATTTTCCGAGACGCCAAATTCAGTCTTTAATCTTTTGCCTGAGCTCTGTCACATATTTCTCTATCGTGATAGATTCTGACATAGAGTGCACCCAAAACTGATGTCTTTCAAACACTGTGTTTTTCTTAGGCAAGCTCTGAAAGCTGCTAGAATTTCTTCTACAGTCTCTTCTTCATCATAGTCAATATCAAATGTGTTATACACTTCGACAGCTTCCTCGTCTAGTGCGTGCAGTAAAATGGCTACTTTTACCTTCTCTTCCTTACGATCTGCACCATGTATATTTAGAAACGCCGTTCCCATCATCTCCAATTTTCTCCCAAGTTGCCTGTCAGCACTAGCAGCGATGGTAACGTAAACTGGTCCATCTTCAGACAATGGCTTACCTTTCGTTGTCTGTACGCTTTACACGCTAGATTAGCTTTTAGCTAGTAGAAAACTCCGTTCTCTCGACTCAACTGTGGCAAAATGATGAACTGAACCGACTTTTGACACCATGCTATGGTTTTACATGACCGGAAAACTCAACTTAGCTGATGAATATACAGAGAATTGGCTTTGACTGCATGAGATGACTTTATTAACAACAACCCATGCTGCGTACACATACACTGAACGCATGACTGGACGAATCACAAACCGAGTTACTCCACGTACACATCATCAACGAACCTCATTGCAAAAAAGTCCAATTCATGGGTACCAAATACGTCACTTCCGAAATGCCCGCCGCCATATTTGTGTCCGAGTGACTTGACAGTTTTCTACTGTGACCGTCATTGCCATCATGAGCGCCAACACTGCACATTTGAATGAGAGAAAGAGAGCGATATTTGGGGAAAAACCATCAGTTGTTGGTAGCAATCTCTATTTATTACCTTCAGCTTTATTTTGTCCCTTAACTTCCACGAAGCGTCTGCCCCAACTTACTTTTCCTGACATTCATATTTACCTTGGACACAACCCCTCACCATACACCAGAGATAGCTTGAAGGCTTTCAAGAGTACTAGATTTATTTATCCTGCTTACTCATTGGCTATTTCATCAAGAATGATTAAATCCATAAACCAAACTAATGTCAATTCTATTTGGAAAAACAAGTGTCATATCAGGAAAAGTGACCTTTTGAAAAGTATTGAAAACGGGGGGTTGAATGCCATTGATTTTGACATTATGAATGGTATGATTAAACTGAAGTGGCTGAAAACCTTTGTCATAGATGAGACTGTGTTTTGGTGTACCATTCCTAATGCAATCTTTAACAAGTTGGGAGGGATTGCTTTTCTTTTGAATTGTGATTTTGAACTGTCCAAGATACTGTTACGTTTATCTGCCTTTCATAAACAAGTTTTGCAATCTTGGAAACTGTTGTTTAAACACAACTTTACCCCCTATGCAGTTCCAATTTAGAATAATAGATGTAAACTGTTTAAGGGAAAATCTTTGTTTTTGGAAGAGTGGTGGAAGAAGAGTATTTGGTCCATTACACACATCATGGATGACAGAGGCAATTTATTGAATTATAATGAGTTGTGTTTGAAATATAGTTTAACCCAGCCACTGAGGATGCACAAGCCAGTGCATCCTTAGTGCCGGTCCCAAGCCCGGACAAATGGGGAGGGTTGCGTCAGGAAGGGCATCCGGCGTAAAATCTTTGCCAAATCAAATATGCGGATCATAAATAAGACTTACATACCGGATCGGTCAAGGCCCGGGTTACCAACGACCGCCACCGGTACTGTTAACCAGCAGGGTGTCGGTGGAAACTATGCTACTGTTGGGCGAAGGTGAAGGAGAGGGGGAAAGCATGTCCAGAGGCAGCTAGAGAGGAGGAAGGGTAGGCATGTGGAGGCGAGAGTTGGAACTTTGAATGTTGGCACTATGACTGGTAAAGGGAGAGAGCTGGCTGACATGATGGAAAGAAGAAAGGAAGGCATACTGTGTGTGCAAGAGACCAGGTGGAAGGGGAGTAAGGCCAGGAGTATCGGAGGTGGGTTCAAACTCTTCTACCATGGTGTGAATGGGAGGAGTAATGGGGTAGGGGTAATTCTGAAGGAAGAGTATGTCAAGAGCGTGTTGGAGGTGAAGAGAGTGTCAGACAGAGTGATGAGTATGAAGCTGGAAATTGAAGGTTTATTGCTGAATGTTATCAGCGCATATGCCCCGCAAGTTGGGTGTGAGATGGATGAAAAAGAAGAATTCTGGAGTGAGTTGGACGACATGGTGGAGAGGGTACCCAAGGAGGAGAGAGTGGTGATTGGAGCGGACTTCAATGGACATGTTGGTGAAGGGAACAGAGGTGATGAGGAGGTGATGGGAAAGTATGGAGTCAAGAAGAGAAATGTGGAAGGACAGATGGTGGTGGATTTTGCGAAAAGGATGGAAATGGCTGTGGTGAATACATATTTCAAGAAGAGGGAGGAACACAGGGTGACGTACAAGAGTGGAGGAAAGTGCACACAGGTGGACTATATCTTATGTAGAAGGCGCCATCTAAAAGGGATTGGAGACTGCAAGGTGGTGACAGGGGAGAACGTAGCTAGGCAGCATCGGATGGTGGTCTGTAGGATGACTTTGGAGACCAAGAAGAGGAAGCGAGTGAAGACACAGCCGAAGATCAAATGGTGGAAATTGAAGAAGGGAGACTGTTGTGTGGAGTTCAGGCAGGAGTTAAGACAGGCACTGGGTGGTAATGAAGAGTTGCCAGATGGCTGGACAACCACTGCAGAAATAGTAAGGGAGACAGCTAGGAAGGTACTTGGTGTGTCATCAGGACAGAGGAAGAAAGACAAGGAGACTCGGTGGTGGAATGAGGAAGTACAGCAAATTATACAGAGGAAAAGGTTGGCAAAGAAGAAGTGGGATAGTCAGAAAGATGAAGAAAGTAGACAGGAGTACAAGGAGATGCAGCGTAAAGCAAAGAGAGAGGTGGCAAAGGCAAAGGAAAAGGCGTATGGTGAGTTGTATGACAGATTAGACACTAAGGAAGGAGAAAAGGACTTGTACCGATTGGCTAGACAGAGGGACCAAGCTGCAAAGGATGTGCAGCAAGTTAGGGCGATCAAGGATAGAGATGGAAATGTGCTGACAAGCGAGGAGAGTGTGCTAAGAAGGTGGAAGGAATACTTTGAGGGGCTGATGAATGAAGAAAATGAGAGAGAGAGAAGGTTGGATGATGTAGGGATAGTGAATCAGGAAGTTCAGCGGATTAGCAAGGAGGAAGTGAGGGCAGCTATGAAGAGGATGAAGAGTGGAAAGGCAGTTGGTCCTGATGACATACCTGTGGAGGCATGGAGATGTTTAGGAGAGATGGCAGTGGAGTTTTTAACTAGATTGTTTAACACAATCCTGGAAAGTGAGAGGATGCCTGAGGAGTGGAGAAGAAGCATACTGGTACCGATTTTCAAGAACAAGGGCGATGTGCAGAACTGTAACAACTACAGAGGTATAAAGTTGATCAGCCACAGCATGAAGATTTGGGAAAGAGTAATAGAAGCTAGGTTAAGAGGAGAGGTGACGATCAGCGAGCAGCAGTATGGTTTCATGCCACGAAAGAGCACCACAGATGCGATGTTTGCTTTGAGAATGTTGATTGAGAAGTATAGAGAAGGCCAGAAAAAGTTGCATTGTGTCTTTGTAGATTTAGAGAAAGCTTATGACAGAGTGCCGAGAGAGGAGTTGTGGTATTGTATGAGGAAGTCAGGAGTTGCAGAGAAGTATGTAGGAGTGGTGCAGGATACGTATGAGGGCAGTGTGACAGTGGTGAGGTGTGCGGTTGGAATGACAGATGGGTTCAAGGTGGAGGTGGGATTACATCAAGGATCAGCTCTGAGCCCTTTCTTGTTTGCAATGGTGATGGACAGGTTGACGGACAAGATCAGACAGGAGTCTCCATGGACGATGATGTTCGCGGATGACATTGTGATCTGTAGTGAGAGTAGGGTGCAGGTTGAGGAGAGCCTGGAGAGGTGGAGGTATCCACTGGAGAGAAGAGGAATGAAAGTCAGTAGGAGCAAGACAGAATACCTATGCGTGAATGAGAGAGAGGACAGTGGAATGGTCAGGATGCAAGGAGTGGAGGTGACAAAGGCATTTGAGTTTAAATACTTGGGGTCAACTGTCCAAAGTGCAGGCAGGTTGGAGTGGGTGGAGAAGTGTGTCAGGAGTGATTTGCGACAGAAGGGTACCAGCAAGAGTTAAAGGGAAAGTTTACAAGAGGGTTGTGAGACCAGCTATGTTATATGGTTTGGAGACAGTGGCACTGACGAAAAGACAGGAGGCGGAGCTGGAGGTGGCAGAGTTGAAGATGCTAAGATTTTCACTGGGAGTAACGAAGAAGGACAGGATTAGGAACGATTATATTAGAGGGACCGCTCAGGTTGGACAGTTTGGAGACAAAGCAAGAGAGGCAAGATTGAGATGGCTTGGACATGTGTGGAGGAGAGATGCTGAGTATATTGGGAGAAGGATGCTGAATATGGAGCTGCCAGGGAAGAGGAGAAGAGGAAGGCCAAAGAGGAGGTTTATGGATGTGGTGAGGGAAGACATGCAGGTAGCTGGTGTGACAGAGGAAGACGCAGAAGACAGGAAGAAATGGAAACGGATGATCCGCTGTGGCGACCCCTAACGGGAGCAGCCGAAAGTAGTAGTAGTAGTAGTAGTAGTAGTAGTAGTAGTGTTTGAAATATAGTTTATCCTCCTCTGTAAATGTCTATGACATGGTAATAGGTGCGATCCCTATACAACTCAAGATGATGGTCTCACGGTGTCTTATTTACTCCTCCGTCAGCCCCACACTAGGCCCCTTAATAATTGACAACTTAAAATTTGTCGACAGAACCTGCAATAATCTCTTTATCAGAAACTCTCTGTTGAAGATATGTTATCCTAACCCTTTAAGAAGGAATTATATTTTCGACATGAACTCAAATTTGAATGCCCATTAGAAAAAGATACATTTCATTCCCTATCCCCCCAAAGCCAAATAGGTTCACTTCAAGATAATTAATGATATTTACCCCTCCAGTGAATTTATAAGATAAATTTTTAATGTAGATTGTAATTTCTGCCAATTCTGCAAGACAGACATAGAAACAACGGATCATATATTTTTCCACTGTAACATTACTTATAAGTTTTGGTATAATTTGTATGTATGGATGAAGTCGAGCATTGGTGCTTTACCAACATTTCTACTAGTAAGTGTCAAATTTGGAATGTTTATGGAGGATAGAAATATAGAATTCTTGTTGAATAATGTAATTATTTTGGCAAAATATTTCATACACATATGTAAATATTGCAAAACGCATCCCTGTTTAGCAGCCTTTAAAACCGAATTAGTAACTTTGTCCGAATCTCTAAAATGTAGGAAAAACAGAAATGCCCAAAAATTATTCTTTGCATTTGAACAATTTAATGTAATTTCACCCCTGGAATATTGCATTGTCTTGTTTTATTTTATTTTGTAGAGCCGAAGGAACGGAGAAGACCGTAGGTTCACACTTTAGCCGTGTAGGCAACTTTCTTTAATCCACGGTAAATCAGAGAGACAACCAAACCACAGCTCGACTGAGCGGAGGTGGCAAGAATAACCAGAAAACTGGCTAGACAACCATAACTTAACCCTGCGTTAACCTGCCAGGGCAACCATGACTTAACCCTTAGTTCCTGGGTTGAATTCTGTCCCCAATACGTGTCCACCACAATTTTATCTTTTTAATTTTCCTTTTCTGTTTCCTTGTTTTGTTCTCATTGTCTTTGACGCGTTTGATGTTCTTAGCCTAGCCTACTCTGTTGTTTTAGAGTATACTGGCTTTGTTTGATGTGTTTGTATATTTGAAGTCTTGATTTAAAAAAATCTAGGAATTTCCGACCTACAAGTTATAATCGAAGGCAGCATCAGTGCCGCGTTACCACTGAGTTCCGCATCTGTGACGTCACACGCATACCCTCTATAGTTATCCCTTAAACAGATGGGGAGACAAACCTGAATATGTTCTTTTGATGGCCAAAATATAAGTGGTGACATTCTAACATACGTGATATCTAATGTACTATTAAATATTCTGGCAACACTTGTCTTAGACATACGAAATAAATAGACAAAAAATATATACAGGTAAATTGAGGGAGTCGGTCTTGGACTAGCATTCAGAAATCCTGACAGGTTATGATACGGCTGTAAGCGTTTTCCTGGCAAAGGGAGCTAAAACATAAAAATAATAATTAGCTAAGTTAAAGGCAAACGTAACTTACCGCTGACAGCGTTGACTGCACAATCAGGAGCTAGAAGTTGGCTGCCAGTGGTCCCTTCTGATTGAAGCCAGCCATTCCGCCGATCTAGCTCCTTTGGGATTGAAAAAATTGGCCATTCTGATGGCCGAGCGGAATAAACCGCCGTTCTTGCAATCCGCTCGTCATGTGGCTGGGAGGTTCGTATCCCAGACTCGCCGTAACCGGTCACGGCCCTAGCGTCCACGGCGTAAGGCATTCATTGGGCCACCCTTACACGAGGGATAGGGGTTGTAGATCGGTGTAGTGTTCGGGGACTTGTCGTTCTCTAGCGACCCCTCTGGCCTATCCGGGCGCCTGCAGTCAAGCAACCGAAAGCGTTCTCCCTACGTCTCCTTCGCGGCCTGAAGGTAATGCAATCCATGCAAGGCTTCAGCGTGTAAAATAGCGAGAGCAGCCGACACGAGTTTGAAGGAAACTGGTGTTACGACTATCTCCTTCCTGTGGAAACGTGAGCCAGGGGAGTTATTCGACAAGCGTCCCGGCCATATGCCATTGGGTTAATCGGGTGGAATAAGGGGAAAAACTAGAAATAGTTTTTTTTTTAAAAAGGAAAGGATAAAATTGTAGTCCAGGGGTTTCTCTGACGACTGTTGTTACAGCCAACAGCACAACATATCCTGGGCATATTGTATGAACTTTTTTTGTGTCTAGAGACTCTACAACCAAACCTAGTCTACTCAGGCAGTGGTGGTTGTGCAGCTGTGACCCGGACACAAAAATGGCGGCGCCAAATCACAGTGACGTCACAGGGTATCTATGAATTCACAAACACCAGCTCTAATGGCCACATGCAGACTTTCCAGTTATCATGGCAGCAGCGATTGTAGCTAGGCGAAGGCATCATCATGCCAGACTTGCTCGTGAGTGGATATTTTGCAGGAAATTTTCACTTTTTCATTTCATGCTACTTCAATACACTTTAACAACAACTATTACTGGGACCACTACAGAAAATTGCAGATTAACATTTTATATCCAAGAATTCACATTATAGACACTACCACTGACTGTCCCCATAACAAATAGGCCTCAATTTCAAACAGTGACCATAAAGAGTCCCGCCATATACTAGGTTTTGACCTTGTTTATGAAGACATTATTCTGCACCATCTCCATTAATGCAATCATCAAGCAGGCTGAAGTTAAAGAGAGACAGCCAGATAACACAGACCTCTTCAAATTTCCCATACCATCAATCTTAAATATAGCTTCCTCTCTAATCAGCAAATGTGCATTCACTCTCAACAGCAGCTGTCAGCAGCTGTATAATGTATGGGAAGATAAATATAGCCAAAGGTGTGCTCATTTTTATTGCAGCAATACAACCATCACTGCCAGACAATTGATTTTACCAGCGAGTGTTAACATCAGCCTGCTGAGTATGGCACAGCAGTATTTAAAGACAATAACTACATTGGTTATACACGAAACAAAAGTACAGAATATTTCCACACAAATTATGGTGGTGACCTTGGATATACTTGACAGCACTGGTTTGAGCTAATACTGTTCATAATCCATGCGACAAAGATGAGATTATTCTTGTTTGTTTACACTGATACAGGTTTTGGATAAGGAAATCTGGAGTAGCTGTGTGCTGCACACAGCAAGAGCAGCACTTTATTGATTGATTTGTGTATTAACTCACAGCACAACAGGCAGGTTTCTGTGGCACCCTAGGGAACAACATTAAGATGGGTGGTGGGCTGTCGCCACAGGCAGACTATCAGTCTCTACCTGATGAATAAAGAAGACGTGCTGACCATATGTAAACTGTAGATGACAGCAGAGGGGTTGAGAGGACAGGGTGGGGTAGACTTCTTTACAAGAAAGCAAACCTACCCCTGTCAAGACACAGGACAATAAACCACAGAAAGTTGAATCAGTTCATGTGGACACAACGTTTATTGAGAGAAACATTTCATCACTCATCTAAGTGACCTCTTCAGTCTCTCTCAACGTTTCTCTCAGTAAACGTTGTGTCCAGATGAACTGGTTCAACTTCCTGTGATTTCACTACCTGGATGACTGAGCATGTATAAAGAGCTAAATACAAATATAAACATAAGCTTAGAAGCAGCACTAAAATGGATGCAACAGCAACTTTTATGTACAACACGGTCATAGAGCTTTGCTGACTCTCTGCAGTCACAAAGCCAAGTAAAAAGCATCTTTTATTGCTATACCTACCAATAAGAGATTTTTTTTCTGTAACCGACTCCTACAGACTCATCCATCTGCATGTGGTCTTGTTATAAAGACCAGGGCATGATGTAAAGCTATGAAAATGTGTATTGCACTGAGTGCTGAGTTTCTGGGCCCTGTCTGAGAGGTGGTGAGAGGATCACTGTTGCTGCATGTTAACTTCTTTAAACAAAAACAAAAGAAAAGCAAAACACCAAAGTGTGCTCTGTATCCTACATTTTTGTAAGACCTTGTGCAAGGAAATAGTGGCGCAATTAAGTGCCTGGATAAACAGAGGATGAAGTTTTGTCTGAGCTATCATTCCTGCATCTCCCCGACTCGGTCTGCTTTTTCGCTTCCATCTATCACAACAAAATCAATTTAAACACTAAAGGTGTTCCACTGCCAAACAGCTAATATCCATATGGATACACATGACGATAAATAAATGTGCCCATAGTCCTGGGTCAAATTGAACAGGACTTCATCTTTGACACCACATTAGGTAAATCAAACTTTCTCCTGCAGAACAGCTACACTGACATATGAGAGCATTTGTAGCATCATGGTCTATTGCTTAATGGCACTATCTTTCTTAGCTGTCTGTGGTAATAACGCTTGATGTGACCATATTAAAACTTAAAGCAATAGAAAGCTGACACATCACTGCAAGGTCAGGGCTGTTTACAGTGCATAACTGACAAGCCTGGGAAGATTGTTGGATCCAGGTGACTGTGAACAGGACAAAATGGCACATGGATAAGCAGGCAATAGATCACTATAGTAAATTACAACTGCAGCTGTAACAAAATGAACTTTCTAAACTAGACGAGTTTATGGTGCTGTTCCCTAAATTAAAGGCATTACTTCTCACTTTCCCACACATACTAAAGCTACTGCACTGACCTGCGGTACCACATAATGCCAAATTTCACCACCTGAGAAAAAAGCGGCTTTTTTTTTTTTTTGCTGGATGGCTGGTCACACCCCAAAAACTCACAGAGCAAATATTACTGTTTGCTCATTTGTGTTTCTCACTTCTTCATGGTAGTTAACAACAATGACTTGTCAAAAAGCCGCTAAGCCAACATGATTCGTATAAATACTAGTCACAGACATGCCTGTAAAAGAATGGGACCTCCAGCCATTTATCATATTTTATCACACAACTGTTTTCTATGTTCCCTCTACATATTTTTATCTTCACTGCTTTTTTCAGAGAGGGGGAGAGAGAGAGAGAGAGAGAGAGAGAGAGAGAGAGAGAGAGAGAGAGAGAGAGAGAGAGAGAGAGAGAGAGAAACCCACTCTACCAGCACCCAGTTCATGCATGTTTTCTATTTCTATCACATCCAATCATTCCAGGGAACTGTCCTCAGTATATGCTACACTGCCAATTAAAACTAACTGCCAATAGGGAGCCTATTCTTTATGGCTTGCTAGTGTTACTCTGCAAGGTGTATAGTTTCATGACATTGTTTGGATTAAATAAAGATGAACTGGGAGCACACGGTGGACAGTCTGCATGTGTGCACATCCTTGTTTGTCCATGTGTAAGCAGGGTAATTTAGCACAGTATTTGTACTTATCGTATTTCCAAAACTACAGGTCGCAACGGAGTATAAGTTCCACCGAGGAAAAAAAAAGTTACGAGTTAAAAAAAAACCAAAAAACCAAACATATAAAGTCGCTTCGGTGTATAAATCCTATCTATGTGGTGGTACAGTGTTTTCAAATGAGTCACAATATTAAACAGTGCTATCTGGTGGCCTTAGTTGAAATGCAGCGTATTCGTCCGACAAACTTACAAGTCGCAGGACCAGCCAGACCATGAGCGGGTTTTTTGGCCAGTGTGAAAGTAAATACCCTATATACACCAAAATTAGCGGGTATATGCAGGGTTTTCAAACCCGGGTAAACCCGCTAAAAATAGGCAAATGACTCATTTCACAGTGCCAACAGACCCGGGTCTGACTGTCAGCAGACGAGTTTGTTTTTTTTTTTTTTCTGTTGCGTCATCTTTACGTCATGACGTGTCACGAACGCGCCGGAAAACAGGGAAGTAAACAGTAGAAAGCAGCGTCGGAGCCAGCGAGACGGTGGTTAACGTTACTTTTTTTATATCTTGTACTTCAGTCTCTCTTTCAAAAAATACAAACTCGACGCAGACTGAACGGTGCTCGAGCGCTTCTTGACATACCACAAACAATTCCCACAAACAATACATTTGTTCCTCAGTTGCCGGCGCGATTTTATGACGCGCGGACAATGGCGTACGTCATCGCGCAACTTAGCGTGTTCACCCGGGTGGGCACACTAATTTGCCAGCTTGGTCGGGCATCCCAGCAAACACGGCCAATTGTGTCCGCACCGCAGGGATGCCCGGCCAAGCGGGGACTCAAACCAGCGATCCCCATGTTGGCAGGCAACGGAAGAGACCACTACGCTACCCGGAGGCCCGAAAAACTAACTCTTGTCCGAGCCATCTTTTGTGGTGCAGGCCCCGGGTTTCAGGTTAAACAGCTGGGGTTAATGGTGGTGGGAAGGAGCCAAAACTGCCAGAGAAAACAATTTGCTAAGCTGTCTTACTCATTACCGCTTTTCTCATTCAATTCAACTCTTTTGAAGAGTTGTGTGTGTGTGTGTGTGTGCGCGCGCGTGTGCGTGTGTTCTACAAATGCACCTGCTGAAGCATAGCACAAATCTAATGGGACTTGAATTATTCAAGCAGGAACAATAAACGGGAGATGGAAAAACTACTACACAGCAATCAAACAAAAATGATAGAAGTCAACAAGCCAAAGCATGAAAAAAATGATTTCTTATCTGAGATATGAAGTTTCTATCCATAGGCCATAAGAACTCTCAACATATACGACCTTTCACATACTTGAGACAGCTAGGTTTTTATTTTTTATTTATTGTTTTATTTTGGCTTAAGAATACACTGATCTTTTGTCTTTTATCTCTATATACTAGGCCTATGTCTTTTTTCACACAGTGACAGACTGAGTACCCCCTTTCATTTCAGTGCATGTTTTACTCTGTATTTCTGTGCATGTGACAAATAAAGAACTTGAACTTGGAAAAAAATTCCATGTCGGAAGTAAAAAAATAAATAAATGCAGGGAATGATTTGATTACATTTCTTATTTCTCAACATCTGTCCTCAAAATCAAGTCAATTTTATTTGTATAGCCCAATATCACAAATTACAAATTTGCATCAGGGAGCTTTACAACAATACAACATCCTGTCTCACAAAGAAACTGTTAACTCGGCAGTTTAGTTTCCTTGTTCAACTACCAATGACTCAATAGCCATGTTCAACCACTGTGGTTTAAGATGTTCTTAAAGGACATTCTTATTTGGGGAGCTCCTGCGGACAGCTTCCTGAAGGCCTATTTACAGGGAGCATCAGCAAACATGTAGCAGAATGGCAGAAACTACAGCACATAGATTAGTCATAGTCAGTGGTCTGCCTGATGGTAACAACTTTACATACACACAGTGGTTGGTGAGAGACAAGTGTGAAAGGTAAACTTTTGAATTTGAAGTTATTTCCTGTAAATTTCTCAGTAAAAGTAGTTGCCAGGCCACGGCTGAAACACAAGTGTTATTCGGTGTGGTGCAGAGATACGATTACATAACTGCCTTCAGCATCTATTGTCAAAATATATGCTGGAATGATATGCATGCAGCAATGACTCCAGCAAATGGCATCCACCACAGGGGACAGTCATCTTCATCATTCCCCTTTTTTTCTGGACTTGTTCCAATATATCAAATATGGACCACTCTCTGGCTCATTTTGATGGGCATATACAGAATAGACGACAGCCATTTAGGCCCCCCCCCACCCCCACCCCCACCCCAACCACCGCCTCTCTGAGATGGGTAGGGCCAGACCAGTCCTCCAGGGTTGGCAAGTTGAACGCATATAGGGAGCAAGGTTGAGCAGAAAAGAGAAGACAAACACACACATAAAGGCATGCATACACACATGGCAGAACTGGGCAAGCTTATGCGCACCTTTTAATTAGTGCTGCTGCCACTGGAGCAAAACCCAACTGTCAGCTAGACACTCACATGGCACGCTCATTCACCGCAAAAGAACATCAACGGTCGCAATGTCCGCTTGTCATGCTCGGCAAATAGAGATCATGTAACATAGGGATAACCCCTCCCTAAAGAGAATTATGTTATAAACTTTGTTCTGTTGATCCTAGAAATTTAATCTGTTCCCTGCTGGATTTTATCTTTGTGTGAACTTTACCCCATCTAGACACATTTTCTGGTTCCTCTTTTGTCATTGTGTATGAGCAATGCTTGTGTCAAAAATACGGTAATCTTTTAATTCACCAACATTCCAGTCAGCCCACTATGCATGAACACGCAATAATATGGTTGGGTACACTGAAATCGCTGTTCAGTATCGCTTTCCAAAACAGCTTTTGCCTTAATTTGTTTTGATATGATTCCAAAGGAGACTGATTATTTTTCCATCTTCACACACAAAGCCTAGTTTATCAGATCTTCCCTCCTTTGCCAATGTGAAACCTACAAAATTCTCTTGGAAAACACAACTCTAAGATATCCTTATAGAGGAATCGGGTGCAAGCTCTGAGTGGGAAACTGATGAAGAATCATAAAACTGACAAAGCCATCATGGGGAGCCGTATTTTGGCTTCCTTTTATGCTCTCACTCTTTCTCTCGAACAGTCAGTCACACACTTTCTCTTCTTTCTTATGCTAACTCTGTTTGTCTGTCTGTCTGTCTGTCTGTCTGTCTGTCTGTCTGTCTGTCTGTCTGTCTCTCTGTCTTTTAAAAGAAAGATAAAATGTGAACTTACAGTGAGTGGCAGGGAGCAAATGACAAAGATGACAGTCATAAGTGCCAGTAGCACCAGGTGGTCCATCTCCTCTTCCCCTTGTCCGAACCAGGCCAGGCTCATCTTTCTCTTCCTCCCTGTTGACCCGAGTGAGCCGCGTCGCATGACCTGGCTTCGGTGCATCTGGCACAGGCTGACAATCACTGATCCATTGCAAATGAACACTGCCATAATAAGCAATGCCATGAGTGAGGAGTACAATAAGGAAAAGGCCAGCAACCATCCATCGTCCTCCTCTCCATCCGCCTTCATGTCAATGAAGCACCAGGTCCCAGGACAATACTGCCGGTGGCGCCCAAAGCCCAAGAACGGCAGTAGACAGAAGGCAGAGGTGAACAAGTAAATGAGGAGCAGGGCAACCTTTGCAAAGCTGCGGCGTACATATTTAGAGTATAAATAAGGGTGGCTGATGGCAAGGCAGCGCTCCACAGCCATGGCACACAGGATGAGCATGGGTGCCAGGCCGAAGAAAGTCATGGCTAAAGCAAAGAGGTTGCAGAGCTGATGGTTGCCCGTCAGGCCTATCAGAGACAGTTGGCGGGCATAGCAGATAAAGACAGGTGGGCTAAGGAGGCAGGTGCCCAACAGATCAGTGAGGGCCAGGCCGGTCACCAGAATACAGAAGACAGAAGATTTGGCACGCTGCTCCTTCTGGTGCACTACCAGAATGAAGAGAGCCAGAAGGTTGCCTATCACACCAGCCACAAACATGACGATACTGGTCACTGGCTTGCCATCCACTGCCACAATGGTGATATTGTCACAGGATGTGTTTACAAACATGGTTATTTGTAAGTGAACGTGTCTAAGTGCGTGTGTACAGTACACACGTTGGACTTGGCAAAGGACACGCCACCTCAGTGCGGAATCAATAAGCAATTGCAATTGCCCTGCAACAAATGGAGACCGTCCTGACTTCTTGACTGGATCGGTTGGCAGCGGAGCAGACACGGATGAATACTGAGAGCCATGCCGCTGCGTTAACTTCGATGATGATTCAGCGGACTTTCCCTTCTCTCGTCTCGTTTCTCAATAGCAGACAGTCCCTGAGCGGTAAGGTTTCTGTTAAAAAAACAAAAAAAAAACTCTCAGTGGGGTCCGTATCGTACGAGACACGTATTATCATACCGGTGTAAAGCGGAGGGACTTACCTTTAACGGGTTGTAGCCAGCACGCGACAACGCTTTGCGACACAACAGCCTCAGGTAGCGGCTTCCGGTCTGACTGGACCAACTTCACTCGAACTTTCAGTCCCGCAGGACTCTTGAGGCGGCGCGGAGCACACTCAAACACACGCGCACTAACAGGCTGAGGAGACGATGTGAGGAGTCCACCGGACCCACGTACCCTCCCCTCCTTCCTCTCTCTCTCTCTCTCTCTCTCTCTCTCTCTCTCTCTCTCTCTCTCTCTCTCTCTCTCTCTCTCTCTCTCTCGCTCACTCTCTCTCTCTGCCTGTCTATCTCTAACGATCTCTGTCTGACTCTCTATTTCACTCTCTATCTCTAACGATCTGTCTGCCTGTCTTGCTCTCTCTCTCCATTTCTCTGTCTCTGCCTGTCTGTCTTGCTCTCTCTCTCTCCCTCGAGCTGATCTTGGGGAGTGTCCTGAAATGATTTAGATTCTGTGAATCTGATGTTACTGACCATGTTGGTTTTTATCCTGCTTATTTTGCTGTAACTTTTTTTGTAATTTTTATTAAAGTATTGTTGAAAAATCAAATCTCTCTCTCTCTCTCTCTCTCTCTCTCTCTCTCTCTCTCTCTCTCTCTCTCTCTCTCTCTCTCTCTCTCAAATTCAAATGTGCTCTCTCTCAATTCAAATTCAAATGGCTTTATTGGCATGACGTAACACTACATATTGCCAAAGCATGGGTTTAAACATTGAAAAAACTCAACAATAATTGGAAAACATTACTGAAAGCAAACATACTACAGCAAAGAAATACAGCACAGCAAAGAAACACAGCACAAAACTCTCTCTCTCTCTCAATTCAATTCAATTCAATTTAATGCAGTTCAATTCAATTCAAAGGGCTTTGTTGCCAAAGCATCAAAGTGCAATTTGGACAGTACATTATAACACCAATAATGAACATTGACACAACATTATACCAATCAATAAAGAATCAGCAAAACAACAATAACAATAAAGAAACAGGTGTAAATCAAAAGGTAGAGCATGAGTTGTGAGATCAAGTACAGCTGTCATGTGTTGTGCTTGGTTGTCTCTTAGACTGTGCCATGCACTGACATAGTATCTTTCTGCATCTATGGTGCTGACACTATTTTCCCCAAGTAGATATTGCATTTTAGTGTGGTCAGAGAATGTATCAAAACCTTGGAATTTGCATTTAATTTTTGTAAACAACTTTGTTCTTAAGTCTTCATATGTGTTACATTGTAGCAGGAAATGTTGCTGCATCTCTGTGGACAGAGCTGATGACACAACCTGCCTTCTCTAGGCAGCCAGGTCTGCCTGTGTCGGCCTGTCTCTGTGGCGAAGCTGTGGTCACTGTACATAGTTAATGTCTTTCTCAATTTCTGATCAGTCACGGTGGTCAGATAGTCTGCCATCGTGTACTGTCTGTTTAGAGCCAAATAGCACTGAAGTTTGCATTGAGTTTTTGTGATATTCCAAGTGGTTAATGTAATTTTCTTGTTCTTTAGCTACAATTTGGTTGGGCCAGGTTATGCGAGGGCTGCCCTGATGTCGTGCAGTTTGGCTGAGCTGAGCCTCAGGACCAGCTGGCTGAGGGGACTCCTCTATGTTTTCCTCTTGGTAATGGAGAGTTTTGTCATTTGTAATCTCTCTCTCTCTCGCTCTCTCTCTCTCTCTCTCTCTCTCTCTCTGAGCGGAAGTGCGAGTGAGTGGACGGAGCGACGGCGTTTTTTTTGCTTCGGTGTGAGTGAAAATTTCCATGCTTTCTCTTTCTTTTCTGTATCTATTTTCGTGATTAGTTTGTTGTTAGGTGGTCAATTTTTTGGGGTGTAGTTTGGTGGTGCGGTTGGCAGCCGGGCACTATGCCCGTTGTCAGTAGTAGTGCGGAGCTGGAGAAGCTGACACGCCGTCATGCGGTTAAGATATTGCCGAGTATCGGCTGTTCAGTGGAGGAGGCCAGCTATGCTGTTGGAGAGGTTGTCGGGTTTGAAAGTGTGAAGTCTGCTTCGCGTATGAACAAGGCTGTTGTCATCTTCTTAGATGACGTGGCCAAAGTTGGAAAGGTTGTGGAAAATGGCGTCGTGATTCGCGACTCTTTCACCCCTGTTCTCCCGCTGGTGAACCTGGCAAAGAAGGTCACTATTTCAAACGCGCCTCCGTTCATTAAGAACGAAGTGTTGGCCACGGAGCTGTCGCGTTTCGGGCAGCTGGTGTCCCCCATTAAATTGGTTCTGCTTGGGTCCAAATCGCCAAAACTAAGACACGTTGTGTGTCACAGAAGACAGGCGTTCATGATCCTTAAGGACAACACGGGCGATTTAAACCTGACTTTCACGTTCAAAGTGGACGGTTTTAGTTATACCGTGTTTGCCACCTCTGAGACGATGAAATGCTTCGGTTGCGGTGCAGAAGGACATGTGGTTCGGTCTTGCCCTGAGGCCGGACAGCAGATCAGCTCGAACCCGCCTGAAGCGCCGCGGCCCGACGCGCCGCGGCCCGACGCGCCGCGGCCCGACGCGCCGCGGCCCGACGCGCCGCGGCCCGACGCGCCGCGGCCCGACGCGCCGCGGCCCGACGCGCCGCGGCCCGACGCGCCGCGGCCCGACGCGCCGCGGCCCGACGCGCCGCGGCCCGACGCGCCGCGGCCCGACGCGCCGCGGCCCGACGCGCCGCGGCCCGACGCGCCGCGGCCCGACGCGCCGCGGCCCGACGCGCCGCAGCCTGAAGCCGAGTCCGACTCGCCTGGTGCACAGCAGTCCGCAGAGAAAGTAGAGGAGACCGAGGCAGACACGCAGGACAGGGAGCAGAGTGAGGAACAGGACCAAGCTACGAGTCGAAATGATGCCGATAATGCCCAGACCAGAGAGAAACCGGAAAAATGTAAGCTGGCAGAGGAAAGGAAATGTGATAAAGGTAAAATGAACTGTGGTCAGAGTGTGGAAAGTGTGGTCAGTGAGGAACTGGTAGATGGCACCATGTTTACGGAGGAGACTGGTTTAACAGCTAAACGCAGTAAAAGGAAAATGTCTGACAAAGAGCAGGGTAGTGCCAAGGCCAAGAAAGTGTTGGATGATTCATCGGATGAGGAAAGTGAGTGGACACCATCACAAGAGGATGAAACCATTTTTTATCCCCTCGAGACAATTAGGAAATTTTTAACTGACACTAAAGGGCAAAGGGCGGTTAAAACCGAACAGTTCTTCCCCGATTTGAGATCTTTCGTCAGGTCTGTGGCACGACTGAGGAAGGAAGAGGGGGCTTTCACTGACCAAGAGGTTTACCGGCTCAAGAAAATCACGACAAAAGTCAAGGCACAATTAATCAGTGATGATTAAGACAAAGTTTGTTCTCCTCATATTGTTTGTATGTGCTTTTCTTGTTGCAGAGACAACTTCTTTCCCTTTCATGGCTGATTTGAAGATAGGGTCTTTAAACCTAAATGGCGCCAGGAGCGATGTGAAGAGAGCTTCTCTCTTCAAGTTGGTAGAATTGAAAGGGTTGGATGTGGTCTTTATTCAAGAAACTCACAGTGACGCTGTGAATGAAAGTGACTGGAAGAAGGAGTGGCCTGGGGAGGTCTTCCTAAGCCACAAATTAACTAACAGTGGCGGCGTTGGTGTGCTTTTCTCTAAGGGTTTCATTCCCTCTTCTTCTGAGGTTGAAGAGATAGTGTGTGGTCACATTCTAAAAGTCACAGTACAATATGAGGGTGCGAAATTGATTTTTGTGAATGTTTATGCCCCAGTTTTGGGCGTTGAGAGAATGAGACTGCTGAACACCTTATGTGATGTAATTCACCATTGTACCGATTTCTTTTTGTTTCTGGGAGGTGATTTCAATTGCACGGAAAATGCCAAACTAGACAGGAACCATCTAGAGCCTCATCCCGCTTCATCTGCTAAACTTAAGCGGTTGATTGAAACCCATGGCCTACAGGATGTTTGGAGAGGTTTTTACAAGAGTGACAGGCAGTACACGTGGAGTCACTCCAAGGATAATTTGTTATCTCTGGCCAGACTTGATCGTTTTTATTGCTTCAAACATAATTTTGGTATCTTTAAATCAAGTCAAATAACTCCTGTTGGTTTTTCTGACCATTGTCTTGTTCAGTGCTCTTTTTTCATTCAGCATGTTAAAGTACGGAGTGCATATTGGCATTTTAACACTGGTCTTCTACATGATAGAACTTTCAGAGAGGCTGTTGAGTTTCTTTGGGCTTTGCATGGAAAAAGCAAGACCACTTTTTCTTCATTACAGCAATGGTGGGATGTAGGAAAGAGCAAGATAAGACAATTATGTCAGGAGTATACTCGCAATGTCACCAAGTACATTACCAGATCTCTTAAAGAACTGGAGATTGAAGTAGTAGAGTTACAGGGTTTAGTGGATTCTACAAGAAATCAAGGGCATATTGAAGCCCTTAAAGCTAAAAAGGCTGCCTTAGCCAACCTGTTGGGCACTACAGCACAGGGATCTCTGGTCCGTTCACGTTTCATGAATGTGTCTCAAATGGATGCCCCATCACAGTTTTTTTTTGGTTTGGAGCGAAGGAATGGTCAGAGGAAGATCATTCATTCGTTACGCTCTGGCGATGGAACCACAATAACGGGAACCCCTGAGATCCGCAGATATGCCACCTCCTTCTACAACGACCTGTTTAAAAGTGAATTTGTGGAGGATGCAGAGTTGGCCAGTTCTTTTTATGCTGGGCTTCCTCAGGTGGACGGTGATACCAATGCGGTGTTAGATGCAGAACTGTCTCTGAATGAACTGTACACTGCTCTCATGAGCCTGGGCAATTGTAAAGCACCTGGCATTGATGGCCTGCCCGTTGAATTTTATAAGTCTTTCTGGTCTGTGGTCGGCAAAGATTTGCTGGAGGTGCTTCAGGACAGTTTGTGCAGAGGACAGCTACCGCTGAGCTGTAGAAGGGCAGTTATCACTTTGCTGCCGAAAAAGGGGGATCTACAAGACCTGAAGAACTGGAGACCTGTATCTCTGCTGTGTGGGGACTATAAAATCCTCTCTAAAGTTTTAGCCTCTAGACTTAGAGAAGTGATGAGTAAGGCCATTCATGTTGACCAGACTTACTGTGTGCCCGGCAGGTTAATAAGTGACAATATCACACTAATTGGGCACGTTTTGGAACTCTCTGGGTCATTGGGTGTAGATACTGGTCTCATTTCCATGGACCAGGAAAAGGCTTTTGACCGGGTTGAACACAAGTACCTGTGGCAGACGCTAAATGCCTTTGGGTTCAGCCCAGGTTTCATAGCCAAGATCCAGGTACTGTACCGTGACATTGTGAGTATACTGAAAATTAATGGTGGTTTGGCTGCACCTTTCATTGTACAGAGGGGAGTACGTCAAGGATGCGCACTCTCTGGAATGCTGTACTCCCTTTCCATTGAGCCTTTCCTTCACAAACTCAGGGAAAAACTCTCAGGTGTTTTTTTCCCAGGTTGTACCACAGCTGTGAAGGTCTCAGCATATGCAGATGACGTTATGATAATGATTAACAAACAGAGTGATATTGATACCTTGGAGGGGACTGTATGTCTTTTCAATAGTTTGTCATCTGCTAAGGTAAACTGGGAAAAAAGTGAAGCCGTGATGGTTGGGAAAAGGCCACTTGACAATTTAGTTCTACCGGGAGGGCTGATTTGGAAAAAAGGAGGGATAAAGTACTTGGGAGTTTATTTGGGTGAAGAATCTGTGTTAGAAAAGAACTGGGAGAACATTTTAGAAAAAATAGAAGGCCGGCTTAAAAGGTGGAAGTGGCTCCTGCCAAGCATGTCTTACAGAGGGAGGACGCTTGTAATCAACAATCTAGTATCCTCCTCATTATGGCACAGATTAGTTTGTGTTGACCCCCCTTCAAATTTACTTGCAAGAATTCAAGCTGTTTTAGTTGATTTTTTTTGGGATAATTTACATTGGATTCCCCAGGCTGTCCTTTTTCTCCCAAAGGAGGAAGGAGGACAAGGACTTGCACATTTGGCCAGTAGAGGCGCTGCGTTCCGCCTTCAATTCCTCCAAAGACTGCTTTATGGCCCGAAAGACTTGGTGTGGAGACCACTGGCACACATAGTGTTGCAGAAGTTTGGTGGTTTGGGACTGCATGACTCACTGTTCCTCATGGATTTGAAGACTGTGAAGTTCCAAACCCTGCCACCTTTCTACCGCGGTGTCTTCACAGTGTGGAAGATGGTGGTGAAAGAGAGGACAAAGCAATGCGACTCCCTGTACTGGTTGTTGAGGGAGCCTGTGGCGCATGGAGGACGTCTGAACACACCCTGCTGGGCAGGATCGGCAGTCACAGAAGTGTTTTGCAGAGCAGGTTTTCTAACCCTTGAATCGGTGGTGCGCACTGCTGGACCTGACTTGTGCAATGCAGCTGCTCTTGCGGCTGGTCTGGGAGTGCGTTCTGTGAGGATCATCAACAGGCTGCTTGAACACTGGAAACGCTGTCTGACGAGACATGAATCCGTCCTGTTAAATGAATACAGCAATGGTTTGATCGTGCCTAATGTCGATGATCCTTTTCCTTGTTTAAGTATTCGTCCCAGCTTTGATGACTGTTCAGGTTTTTTTTTTTTACTGAGAAGAGAAGTACTTTTCTAAATTTAGAAGAAGCAAAAGGCAAATTACTGTATGGAACGATGGTTAAATGTCTAAACAAGGGTAAACTACATGACCGTTTTGACACACCTTGGCGAAGTCATCTGGGCTTGGGAGTCGATGTCAGACCTGCTTGGAGGGGTTTATATAAACCGCCATTAACAAAGAAGGTTGCTGACTTGCAGTGGAGGATTGTGCATGGGATAGTAGCAGTTAATGCTTTTCTCTCTGTTATTGGTCAGGGTGTGAGTGATAAATGTATTTTTTGCCCTTACAAAGAAACTGTTTTCCACTGTTACCTGGAGTGCGTGCGCCTGGTACCACTGTTCATGTTGTTGGAGAGTTTATTCAGAAAGGTAGGGGAGGTTTTCTCCAAGCACACTTTCATTCTGGGGTTTGTGTATAAACGTACTGTGAAAGACAAATGTCAACTGATGAATTTCATCCTGGGACAAGCGAAACTGGCCATATATATAAGCAGAAAAAGAAAGATAGAAGACTCAGTAGACACTGAGGTAAAGCTGCTGTTTACTAGAATGGTAAAAGCCAGGATGATTCTTGATTTCAATTATTACAAAGAAATGAAAGATACCCAGCAATTCAGTGCTATCTGGGCTTACAGGGAAGTGTTGTGCTCAGTAAAAGATGACCAACTTGTTTTTTCTGGAGAATTGATGTGATTTACCTTTTATTTTCTACGGAATTTTATTTATTGGCTTGTGGTTTGAATATGATTGTATTTTTCTAAAATAAAAGTCACTTTTTAAAAATCTCTCTCTCTCTCTCTCTCTCTCTCTCTCTCTCTCTCTCTCTCTCTGCACTGCATGCTGGGAGGTTGGGTGTTTAAGCGTGAGCGAGGGTGGTGGGTGTGAGATTGGCGTGAAACTTGAATTGTCTGCTGGATTTTCTCCTGTTTTCTTCAGTTGTCCTCTGTGCATGATCAGGCAAATTTTATTGATGCTTTTTACCGAGTGTTCTGTGGTTTAGTTGGGTTGTTTTCAGGAGGAATGGCGTCCTCCCGAGATGCCACCTCCGTCCATCCGTCACGGGATTCGAGTAGTCCCGCCGGAACCCAGCGTGACTGTGCAGGAGGTTTTGTGGGCCGTAGAAGAGCAAATTAGTCATGGCAATCTACTCTTTGCTTCTAGGATGAACAAGGCTGTGGTGATCTTTTGGAAGGAGGAGCGTCATGTTAGTGAGACGATTAAGAGGGGGTGTAGTTATCAGGGATATCTATACTACTGTTTCTCCATTGTCGGTTCCCTCTACCCAGAATCCCAGTGTCGGGTCTTCCGCCGTTTATCCCCAACGAGCTGTTGGAAATGAGCTGCGTTTGAAATGTTTTGAGTGTGGCGATGTCGGCCACATAGACAGCAAGCGGGAGCAGACAGCGCAGAGGCTAACGTCCGAGGCAGGGAGAGGAGAACGGAGTCAGTCGGAGGAACAATCTGTTCCACCGGTTGTAGATGAGAAAATAGCTCTCAGCCTATGGCCTCAGCGCCGGGGGAAGAGCTTGCAGAAACACTCGCAGCCGAACAGGTGGCTGCATCCAGCAGCTTGGCAGGGACTGAGGATGAAAGGCAGAGAGAGGTAGGCCTACTAAAGGGTACACAGAGTGTGGAGGAGATTCCCAGTAGCCGGGTGACAGGTGAGGCTGAGGACTTGGATTACGAATTGGGGTCTGATAATGTGTCAGCTGGTGAAACATCAAACCACAGACAGCATGGATATGTATTCTCTTGAGGACATGAATGTGTTTTTTGGATGAAACTTTTGGGAAGTCAGTAAAAGTAAAAAATTATTTTAATGATACAGAGAAGTTCATTAGGACTGTTGGTCATCTGCAGAAATGGGCTGGTGTTGAGCTGCTTGATGAAAAAAAAATTCGGTTTAAGAAACACATCACAGCCCTGAGAAAGGCAGCAAAGGGGAAAACTGTAAGAATGGAAAAAATTGTAAAATAAATTATGATCATGCATCACAGGGTGCTTTATTCTTTTTTCTGGTTCGTACTGGTCTGTTTCTGTCTATCTTTTTCTCTTTTCTACTCATCTTATGCAGGGCATCAGGGTTGGGTCTCTTAGTATTAATGGTGAGAGGGACATATGTAAGAGGGCTTTAGTGGCTGAGGTTGTGAAGCATAAAAGCTAGATGTGTTTTTTTCTGCAGGAAACTCAGTGACCAAACTAATGAGATAGATTGGGGGGGGGGTCATATGTACTGAGTCATGGCACCAACTTTAGTGGAGGGGTAGCAGTGTTACTAAATAAAAGAACTAATCCAAGAATTTATCATCTGTGGAGTTAGTTAAGGGGAGGTATCAAATTGTAAGGATAGAAATTGAACAGTGCCTTTTCTGTTTTGTCAATATATATGCCTCAACTCGGGGGGCTGATAGATTAGCCTTTCTTAGTGTTTTGAGGGATGAGCTGCAGAAGTATGGCCAGGAGCAGCTGATCATAGGTGGGGACTGCAACTGCACCATTGATTTCACCATGGACAGGACAAGTGAGGAACCACACATTCAGTCATCTGGTAGCTTAGGCAGAATAATTACTTTATTAGATTTACTAGATGCATGGAGACTGAAACACCCCACTGCTAGACAGTACAGGTGGGTCAGGGTGACTAATAACAGGGTGAGTGCAGCCAGGTTAGATAGGTTCTACATTTCAAAGTCACTTGCATCCAGTCTAGTTTGTAGCTCTATTACTCCAGCTGGCTTCACTGATAACCATCTCATCACAGCAGATTTGTTAATTTCTCCTGGGCAAAAAGTTAGGTCATATTGGCATTTCAACAACAAGTTGTTGCACGATAGCATTTTCTGTCAGAGCTTTGAACATTTTTGGGACTGCTGGCAAAGTAAAAAAAGCTAATTTTGATTCGCTGAGGCAGTGGTGGGAAGTGGGTAAGGCACTGATTTGTGTCTTCTGTCAGCAGTATACATCTCACCCCAATGCTAGTATTAAAGCAGCAGTCCAGGAGCTGGAGGATAGTATCAAGAACATTGAGTGTGTTATGAGTAGTAACCCAGACAATACTACTGCTGGCCTGCTGCAAGAAAAAAGACTGGAGCTCAGGACTTTCATGCAGGAGAGAGTGAAAGGAGCCCTTATTGGGTCTCGTTTCCTCACCATTAAAGACATGGATGCTCCAAGCTCTTTCTTCTTCAGCTTGGAGAAGACTGTTGCCAGGAGCAAGCTGATGACATCCCCAAAGCTTCCTGGTAGCAGGGTGATGACTGATCGAAAGGAAATGAGGAGTTATGCTGTGGCTTTTTACTCTTCTCTCTTTGGAGCACAGCAGTGTGATCAGAACAGTGATGCAGAGCTACTGAAAGGACTTAATCAGCTCAGTTCTGAGGAAAAGGCAGACCTGGATAGAGAACTCAGCTTTGAGGAGTTGACTGTAGCTGTTGGTCAGATGGCTTCAGGGCGGACTCCAGGAATAGATGGGCTCACCACTGATTTTTACAAGCATTTCTGGTGTTCTGTTGGACCTGACCTACATGAAGTTCTCTTGGAATGCTTCCATGCAGGGATGATGCCTGTCTCTTGTAAGAGGGCATTTCTCTCCTTGCTCCCTAAAAAGGGAGCTTTAGTTTTGATGAAAAACAGGAGGCTGGTTGCCCTCTTATGCTCAGACTATAAAGTGTTTTCCAGAGCACTGTCAAACAGATTGAGAGACTATCTGGATATACTTGTTCATATGGACCAAACATACTGTGTACTGGGTAGAACAATAATGGATAATCTTTTTCGAGATATAATTGACTTATGCAAACTTTATGATCTTGACATTGGTATTATCTCCTTAGATCAAGAAAAAGCAATTGACAGGGTGAACCACAGCTATTTGTTTTCAGTACTCATCATTTGGTTTTGGTGACCATTTTGTATCATGAGTGGTTTATTGTATAGTGGTTTTGAGTGTTTGGTGAAAGTGGGGGGAGGGTTGAGCCAGCCAATCCCTGTGCAGAGAGGGATAAGACAGAGTTGTCCCATCTCAGGCCAGCTATACAGTCTGGCTATTGAACCTCTGCTATGTAGGCTGAGAAGCCGTCTCAACAGGCTTTCACTGTCGGGCACACAACACAACCTACCTTTGGTAGTTCCTGCTTATGTGGATGACTTAAATGTGTTTGTCAGGGATCAGGGGGACATGCAGGAACTACAGGAAAGTCTGGGCTTGTATCAGAAGGCTTCATCAGCAAAGGTAAACTGGGCAAAGAGTGAAGCCTTACAGGTAGGACAGTGGATAGAGAGGGCAGCACCTAGTTTGCCTGCAGGTCTGCAGTGGGGGAGAAGGGGGATGAAGGTGTTGGGGGTATTTTTAGGCACAGAGGATTATCAGAGGCAGAATTGGGAGGGTGTGATGGAAAAAGTGTGTGCCAAGTTGTCTAGATGGGAATGGTTGCTACCCCAGCTGTCATATAGGGGTTGAGTGTTGGTTGCCAATAACTTGGTTACTTCGACGCTGTGGCACAGACTGATTATTCTACCTCCACCAAGAGGCTTGACTGAAGACGTTCAACGGGCTATAGTGGACTTTTTCTGGTCAGGGCATGACTGGATCCGAGCTCCTGCCTTATAATTGCCAGTGGAAGAAGGAGGACAGGGTCTTGTGGACATTACCTCTCGAGCGATGGCCTTTAGGCTGAAGACCGCACAGAGACTGCTTTATCACTGGTTTGCGGTGGCTAGACACAGCCAAGCTCATCCTGCGGACTGCTGGTCATCTAGGGCACAGTAAGCAACTGTTTCTGCTGAGGCCGGAGGAGGCAGATCTCACAGGCCTGTTGCCTTTCTACACCTCTTTCCTGGATGCATGGAAGATCCTGAAGGCCTCCAGGGAGCCTGCTGCTATGGCTGGTCTGTGGCTATTTGAGGAGCCATTATTTTGAAACAGCTTCATTCAGGCCTGATCCTGTCCTCAGCCAGCATAAGATCTTTTCTGAAGGAGGCTGGATGTGTGAAGCTGGGACATCTGCTGACACCCACGGGGACGCTGTAACAATGCACCAAAATCAGACCCAGGTTGTTGAGTCATATTATTGAGGAGGTGTATGCGTCACTTCCAGAGTACCAGAGGATATTTCTGATGGAGAACAGTGAGCTGGCTGGCCATTGGGAGGAGGATGTGGATTATGGTTTTCCACAGTTGACTGTCTCTCCTAATGTGGGGGAGTGGCAGGAGGTAGAGGGCCGACTCCTTTCTTTCACAAACCCACAGCTGGACAAGTTTGAGGACCTGGGAAAAAAGGCAACTTACATCCTGTGTGTGAAGGTGAGGCATTTTCAGTCTCTGCAAGCCATGAAAGCGTCAAGGTGGCCAGAGTTTTTTGGTACAGGCTCCTCCCCAAAAGGCTGCTGGTGATCCTTGTACAAGCTACCGGTTGAAAAACGGTCAGCTGACCTCCAGTGGAGGATTGTGCATGAAGCAATAGCTAAGAACAGACACAGAGCACACCTGGATGCTGATCACAGGGAGGCGTGTTTTTTTTGCTCACAGTGTGAAACTAATGCATTTATTTGTCCAATGTCTTAGGTTGGTGGGTGTTTTTGATTTGCTAAGGGGCTGGTTTTTGGGCTTGGGGGAGGTTTTTTTCTTTCAGTTGTTTGTGTATGGTCCCAAATACCTAGCTCGGAAGAAAACTACGCAAACAATTATACATTTTATATCGGTCACTGTCAAATTAGCCATCTGGTTGAGCTGTAAGAACCAGGCTCGGGCAGTGGGCTGTGTGGACCCTGTGCAGGTTCTTAAAGGTCTGCTGAAGGCTCGGGTCAGCATGGAGTATTCCTACTGCAAAATGGTAGACAATTAGAGGCTTTCAGCCTTAAATGAGCAATAGGGGGAGTATTGTGCTCAGTGCGTGATGATGAACACCTGGTTTTCTGTTTCTAATTTGTGTAACAAGGGTGAGCCCTGGCTGTATATTTGGCTTATTTTTTATTTGTTTGTTTTATTTATTCTTTTATTTAATTTGTGTTTGTGATTTTGGGCCATGCATGTAGAGTTGACTTGAGTTTGGAACCTGTTTGTTGGTATGGATACTTTTGTTTTGAATGACTTAATGAGACAATAAGATGTATTGGATTATAATAAGATGTATATGTTTTGAATATCAGCTGTTGGACTGAATACATGTGCTTTTAAAAATAAAATCTCTCTCTCTTTCTCTCTCTCGCTCTCTCTCTCTCGCTCTCTCTCGCTCTTGCTCTCTCTGTCCCTAACGATCACTGTCTGTCTGTCTGTCTGTCGGTCTGTTCCCCCCTCTCTCTATCTCTCACTCTATCTCCTTTTCTCTGTCTCTAACTATCTATCTCTGTCTGTCTGTCTGTCTGTCTGTCTGTCTGTCTATGTCCCCTCCTCTCTCTCTCTCTCTCTCTCTCTCTCTCTCTCTCTCTCTCTCTCTCTCTCTCTCTCTCTCTCTCTCTCTCTCTCTCTCTCTATCTATCTATCTCTCTGTCTCATTCTCTTTAAAATTCAAATGCATTTATATTGCCAAAACAAGTGCGAAATAAAACAAAAATGTACATAAAATAAGTAGAGAGTTAAGAAATGTGAAAACAGAATATGTCACATTGCAACATTGTAGACAAATGTATAAATAAAAATGGGTAAATTTAACTTAAAAATAAAAAGAGAAGAATTGTGATTTTGCTGTTATAGGTAGATAGATAGAAGCTTAAAAGGAATCTGGAATAATGTGGACATTGTGGTGAAAAAATATAAACACCAATAAGTAAAAACTGTAAACACTGCAAAAGCACTTTAAGACGTGTATTTAAAGGAATCTGTTCTGTATGTACAGTGTATCTATGTCCAGAGATTCCTGCACTGACCATTTGCACCATACCGAACTCCGACGATTGACAGTCTTCACGGTGGTTGTATGCCATTGGCCGCCCTTTTCCAGTCACAGCAGCGCACAAGTCTTTCTGCTGTGTTTGCACATTGCTGTATTTCACCCAGCAGATATGGATGTTTTCAAAATCTTTTAGGGTGTTTGCAATCTTTTCATTCATTCATTCATCTTCAGCCGCTTCTCCGGGGTCGGGTTGCGGTGGCAGCAAGCTAAGTTGGGCCCTCCAGACATCCCTCTCCCCATCAAAGCCCTCCACCTCCTCCTGAGGGATACCAAGGCGCTCCCAGGCCAGATTGGACATGTAGTCCCTCCAGCGAGTTCTGGGTCTACCCCAGTGTCTCCTCCCAGTTGGCCATGCCCAGAAAACCTCCAAAGGAAGGCGCCCAGGAGGCATCCTAAGCAGATGCCCGAACCACCTCAACTGGCTGCTTTCGACGCGAAGGAGCTGCCGCTCTACTGTGAGCTCCCTCCAGATGTCTGAGCTCCTCACCCTAACTCTAAGGCTGAGCCCAGACACCCTACGGAGGAAAGTCATTTCAGCCACTTGTATCTGCGATCTCACCCTTTCACTCACTACCCAAAGCTCATGACCATAGGTAAGGGTTGGAACGAAGATTGACTGGTAAATTGAGAACGTTGCCTTCCGGTTCAGCTCCATCTTCACCACAATGGTGTGGTACAACATCCGCATTACTGCTGATGTTGCATCAATCCGCCTGTCAATCTCCCGCTCCATCCTACCCTCACTCGTGAACAAGACCCCGAGATACTTGAACTCCCTCACTTGAGACAACAACTCATCCCCAACCCGGAGGGAGTAATCCACCATTTTACTGTAGAGAACCATGGCCTCAGACATGGAGGTGCTGACTCTCATCTTGGCCATTTCACACTCAGCTGCAAACCGCCCAGTGCACGCTGAGGTCGCGTTTTGATGAAGCCAACTAAACCACATCATCTGCAAAGAGCAGAGATACAGTTCTGAGGTTCCCAAAACGGACACACTCCTCACCTTGGCTGTGCCTTGAGATCCTGTCCATGAATATCACAAAGAGAACCGGATACAAGGAACAACCTTGGCAGAGTCTGACACCCACCGAAAATGTGTTTGACTATGTGCCGAGAATGCAGACACAGCTCTGACTTTGGTTATACAAGGACCGGATGGCTTGTAGCAACTGACCCAGTACCCCATACTCCCACAGTAACCCCCACAGAGTGCCCTGGGGTACACCGTCGTAAGCCTTCTCCAAGTCCACAAAACACATGTAGACTGGCTGGTCAAATTCATGCCCCCGTCAGTACTTCTGCAAGGGTAAAGAGTTGGTCCGTTGTTCCACGGCCAGGACGGAATCTGCATTGTTCCTCCTGGATCCGAGGTTCGACAATCGGTCGGAGCCTTCTTTCCAGCACCTTAGAGTAGACTTTCCCAGGGAGGCTGAGCAATGTGATGCCCCGATAATTGGAGCACACCCTCCGGTCCCCCTTTTTAAATGTGGGAACCACCACCCCAGTC
The DNA here is from genome assembly GCF_029633865.1 of Lampris incognitus. Taxonomy (NCBI): domain Eukaryota; kingdom Metazoa; phylum Chordata; class Actinopteri; order Lampriformes; family Lampridae; genus Lampris; species Lampris incognitus. Next base: position 23,011,520 of record NC_079217.1, on the reverse strand, counting down.
TGCCACTCCACAGGTACTGTCCCCAACCTCCACGTGACACTGAAGAGGCATGTCAGCCAAGATAGCCCAACAATGTCCAGAACCTTCAGCAATTCAGGGCAAATCTCATCCACACCCGGCACCTTGCCACTGAGGAACTTCTTAACTACCTCAGAGACCTCTGCCAGGGATATGGGTGGGGCTTCCCCTGATTCTTCAGACTCTACCTCCTCCACTGAGGATGTGTTAGCCAGGTTCAGGAGCTCCTCAAAGTATTCTTTCCACTTCTCAACAACATCCCCAGTCCAGGTCAACAGTTGCCCTTCCCGGCTGAACACAGCCTGGGTCAAGCCCTGCTTCCCTTTCCTGAGTCGGTTTGCCAGAACTTCCTTGAGGCCAACTGAAAGTCCTCCTCAATAGCCTTGCTGTACTCCTCCCACATCTGAGTTTTTGCTTCCGTGACCACTGAAGCCGCAGCCCTTCTGGCCTGCCTGTACCTGTCTGCTACTGCAGGAGAGCCTTGGGCCAACCAAGCCCGAAAGGCCTTCTTCTTCAGCCTGACAGCTTCCCTCACCGCCGGTGTCCACCAGTGGGTTCTTACATTGCCACCTCGACAGGCACCAATGACCTTATGACCACAGCTCCTGCCTGCCACATCTGCAATAGAGGCTTTGAACATGGTCCACTCAGACTCCATGTCCCCAGCCTCCCTTAGGATACACTTCTTCCGGAGGTGGGAGTTGAAGACCTCATGGACAGGGGCCTCAGCCAGATGTTCTCAGTTCACCCTCACTACACGTTTGGGTTTGCCATGTCTGTCTGGCAGCCTTCCCCTCCATCAGATCCAACTAACCACCAGGTGGTGATCAGTTGACAGCTCTACTTCTCTGTTCACCTGAGTGTCCAAAATATACAGCCGCAGATCAGATGATACAACCACAAAGTCTATCATCGATCTTCAGCCTAAGGTGTTCTGGTACCAAGTACACTTAGGACCTACCTTACATTGGAACATGGTTTTTGTTATGGCCAATCCATGACTCGCACAGAAGTCCAATAACAAGGCACCACTCGGGTTCAGATCAGGGGGGCCGTTACTCACAATCACGCCCCTCCAGGTTTCTTCATCATTGCCAACGTGAGCGTTGAAGTTCCCCAGCAGAACTACAGAGTCCCGAGGCAGAGCCCTATCCAGGACACCACCCAGAGACTCCAAGAAGGCCGGATACTCCAAACTGCCATTCAGTGCATAAGCACACACAACAGTCAGAGCCTTTCCCCCAGCAACTTGCAGTCGTATAGAGGTGACCCTCTCATTCCCCGAGGAGAACTCCAACATGGCGGTGCTCAACCAGGGACTTGTGAGTATCCCCACACCTGCCCGGCGCCTGTCACCTTGGCCAACTATGGAAAAGTAATGAGTCCAGCCCCTCCCCAGGAATTGGTACCAGAGCCCATGCTATGTGTGGAGGTGAGCCCAACATCTAGTTGGTACTGCTCCAACTCCCACACCAGCTCAGGTTCCTTCCCTGCCAGAGAGATGACATTCTATGTCCCGAGGACCAATCTGCAATGCCGGAAATCGGCACGCCCCGGTCCTCTCTTTTGCCTGCCGCCTGGCCTGCATCGCACCCTACTCCAGTGTTCATCCCCACGTGTGGTGGGTCCACACGTGTTGTTGTTGTTTTTCTGGGCTGGGCTCGATTGGGCCCCATGGGCCAAGGCCTGGCCACCAGATGCTCACCGGTGACCTCCCTTCCCAGGTTTGGCTCCAGGTGGGGGCCCCAGTTTCCCTTTTCCATGTGAGGTGCTGTAACTCTGCTGGTGTAATTTCATTGGGTTTCTTGGGAATCGCTCTTAGTCTGTTCCCTCCCCTGGGATAAATTTGCCTTGGGAGACTCTACCAGGGGCTATTGCCCCCGACAACACAGCCTCCAGGATTACCAGAACACACAAACCCCTCTATCATGTTAAGGTGGCGATTCTCGGAGGGGTGTTTGTAATCTGTGGGTAGTATATATGTCTCTGATGTCTTGGTACAGTTGGCAGGTGGTTAAAAAGTGCAGCTCAGTCTCCACCTCCTGCTGCGTGCAGTGGGTGCACAGTCTGATTTGTCTGGAGAGCCAGGGCTGCCTGTTGCGGCTTCTCTCCACAGCAAGCACGTGCTCACTGATTCTGCATATGGTCAAGGATTTCCTTTGTTTTGGATCAGTCCCAGTGCTCAGGTATTCTGCCACTGTGTATTCTCTGTTTAGGGCCAAATGGCATTCCAGTTTGCTATGGTTTTTGGTTGATTCTTTCCAGTGTGTCAAATTGTTTTCTTTTTTGTTTTCTTATAATTTGGTTTAGTCTAATGGGGTTTCTGTCTGAGGGGCTCTGCTTGTGTTTGTGAGCAGAGTCCCAGAACCAGTTAGCTGAGGGGGCTCCTCTCTAGAGGCTCTCTGTAGGTGAGGGCTTTGTTATGGAGCGTGCTCTCTTTTGAATTTTGATAATTAGTGGATATCATCCTAATTCTGCTCTGCGTGCATTATTTTGGTATTTTCCGTTGGACGTGGAGAATGGATTTGCAGCATACTGCATGCAGATCCTTAATTTGGTGTTTGTCCCATTTTGTAAAATCTTTGTTTGTGAGTGGACCCCAGACCTCGCAAGCACAAAGGGAAATGGGTTCTATAACAGAGTCCAATATCTTAAATCAGATTTGAATTGGGATGTCCAAGTTGATGTTCTGTTTGATGGCGTTAAAAAGTCCCTCTTGCCTTGTCTGTGAATGTTCTCATTCATCCAGGTCATAGCTATCCAAAGGAATTGAATCAAGTGCAACTGGACTTGGTTATATATCCGTGAAGACGTTTCGCCTCTCATTCAAGAGGCTTCATCAGTTCGAGCCTTTCTGACTAGACCAAGCTAGTCTGGATCCCTCTTGCCTTGTCTCCCAGGTCGTTCACAGCTTTGGTGAAGTTATCTGTGGTGCTGATGTTTAGGCCAAGGTAGGTATAGTTTTTGTTTTTTGTCTTTTGTTTGTATGATCTAGAGCAATTGCATCTAGAAAGAGTTTATATTTGTGGTTCTGGAGATTGTTTTTTTTTTTTTAATCACAATTTTTGTCTTGGTTAGATGCACTGTCAAGCCCAGGTCTGGGAGAATTGGTGCAGGAAATCAAGGTGCTGTTGTAGCTCTTCTTTGGGTGGAAACAGGTGCACCAGATCATTCTCTCTCTCTCTCTCTCTCTCTCTCTCTCTCTCTCTCTCTCTCTCTCTCTCTCTCTCTCTCTCTCTCTCTCTCTCTCTCTGAGCGGAAGTGAGCGTGCGGCGCAGACGGTTGTGAGCGTTTATCTATCCTTTTTTGCTATTTTTTCCTTGCAAATATTGCACATGGTGTGTTTTGTAGGGTTACTTGTTTGGTTTGTGGATGTAAGGTAGTAATGTAAATCCGCCACAGGGTGGCACTGTTACGCTGTATGTTCCCCTGGGAATGCCGCAAATGGCGATGTTTGTCCCTCTTGCAACACCGTACCCCTAAGTCTTGTCCCGGGCAAAAGGCTACGTTGATCACATGGTTTTTTGTTTGTCTGCCGGAAGGTGAGCAGTGTTACTGGCGGTCTGCATTATCATAAAAATATTGATTTATATCGCACATATTGTCTAACTGTTTATTCTGTGGTGTTAATAGACAAGTTTGCTTATAACCTAGTTAAAGTTTGATGTCGAACATTGTATTTGGCAAGAGAAATGTGACAAAAAGTGTTGGCTAGCCTGTTGAGCATTAGCATAGCATATAACGCAGGATGCAGTATTATTTGAGCAGATTATACATGGTTTTTTGTTTGTCTGCCGGAAGCTGTGAGTATGATGAGGCCAGCGGCCAGCTGATTGATGAGAGGTGAAGTGTAAGCGAGTGCCAGTAAAGTGTCCAGGTCTCAGCCACGATCCCACGCCTCCGCCTCCTTCCTTTTCCACGCAAACATCATACTACAACAAACACAACGCAGAGTCCCAGGGCGTGTAGGGAGACGACGGCCGAACGCAAAGTGCGGGTTACATCATGGTGCCGTGACCCGGATCGTGGTGCTTCGAGATCCAAGGAGATACAGAGACTCGCGCCCTCGCCTTTGCTGCTGCATTGAACTGCGTTACCTTCAGTGACTGGACAGTGTGGTGGACTGAACTACTGTCATCGGCGTTGCAGCATTGGCAAGATACTCACCTCTTCAAATATCCTTTAAAGACTGTTGAAAGCTTGCTATATCCATTTGAGGACTTTTTATGATATTTCGATAAACTTAACTGTTATTTGAGTTGTGTAAAAGTGTGCTATGTGAGATCCTGCTATAGGAACACTGTGTTTAACATTAAGCTGATATATATCATTCATAATTTTTTGGTTTTGGTTAAGGGTTGTGTATTGACCATCTGATTTTGACTCAAGTTTAATGTGAGTTTTGAGTTGATAGTGATTATTGTTTTTTGATATATTTACTGGAAAAAAGGGGAGATTTTGCATACACAGCTAAACTTATTCTGTGAACACAGTGAATCATTAATAGTCATCTGTTTTGACACCAATAGTTACACCAGCCATAGTGATTTAGAAAAAAATATATCAAAATGTTCAGTGACTATGCAGATTATCAGTCAAAGCAAGAAGGTGCCTCTGCTGCCACACCGGGTTCCCAACTGCCCCCGATACCCACAGCCAGCCACAACTGTGACACTCCAGCCCAGACACAACCCCACCTTTCAAGCAAGGGCGTAACAACCACCAGTGCTGCAAATCAACAGCAATCAGTGAGGCCAAAGCTTAACAACTACTTCACTAGCCCCACCACCACCCAACAGCTGATCCTCCCTCAAGACCACCACAGCAGTCAGCAGCCCCCATACCCAGGACTAAGTGCACCACTCACTCCACTACCCCCAATACTGTCACCTTACCCTATTCACTACTCCACTCCAGCTCATGCACCCACCTTGCCAGCCTCTAGAGCTCCAATGCAAGCACCCTCACTATGTTTTGACAGCAGCCCAGCTGCCAAACCAATCCACCAAAACAGCAGGCCAGACTACAGCCTGCCCAGTGCATCCCTTCCAGCTGTACAGATATTAGTGGAACCTAATCCCCCGGCCCAAGCCAGTGTGAACCAGCACACACACCCTTTGCCCATTCACAGCCTCTCGTGCCCCACCTCCACGGAAATGCAAACTGTACAGCGGCCGACCATGACTCACCCAGACACCCCTCCTTACCAAAGCCCTGCTGCCGAGCCTAAACCCCAGGTCTACACTGGTCCTGCATATAATCCCCCTGTGCCCCAGGCCCTCATGCCAAGCTTTCACATGCCACCAATGATGAACATTATGAGCTACCTCTCTTCTACTGGCCAGACCCTTCAAATTTTGCAGCATGGATCAATCCCCCAGCTGCATATGTCACAGCCTGCTGCCCTCTACCCCCAAGAGGTGACCACCCCACTAGCAGTGCAACATGTAGACCCTAACCACACAGCCCCTGCCTCAGACCCTCGAGCGGTCATGTACCACAACACACTCCCACAACACCCATCCACCACCCCGCACATGCACCCACGTCCGTATGAGCCCCCAATGAATGCTGCCGCCAGAGCCGCAGCAAACACAACCCTTCCACCAGCTGCATATGGTGGGTTCATGCAAACTCATCAGGTAAAAAATGTCCAAATCTTCACTGGCAATCCAGACAGCAAAATACTTGTAGAAGACTGGGTTCGTGATATGCAGTACCTTCTGGAGGCAATCGAGCTCCCCACACACCTCCGCTTTTTGACTGTTGTGTGACACCTGAGCGGTGAGGCCAGGAAGCTAGTCCTGAACCTACCCCCCCACGACCAGACTCCAGAGAAGGCGTATGAGGAGCTCAGGGCTGAATACAGCGACACACAAGGCTCACTTGATCCACTAGCCGACTTCTATGAGCGCAGCCAGAGGTCCGGAGAGTCTGCCTGCTCTTATGCTATTGCTCTGGAGGCAACACTGAGAGCGGTAGAGGAAAGTCAGAGAGGGGGCAGGCAATTTCCTGATCGTGATAGTAAACTCACTCGACAGTTTCTAAGAGGGCTTATGGATGAGATGGTGTATGCAAGGATCGCACCAGTGAAGCCCAGGCTTTGGAGTTTCCGGGAGCTGCAAGCAGAGCTTAGAAACCTTGCAAAAGAGACTCAGAAGTTCCAGTCACAACACAAGACAAAGAAAGCGCTCACCCAGGTGCAGGTCACATCAGAATGTGATACCAATATGAGGTCAGAGAGGTCAAAACACACTTCAGAGTGGACAGAGCTTAAAGATATGGTCAAGAAATTAGCTCTTAGCCAAGAAGAACAGGTGACCAAGTTGGCTCACCTTGAGTTGAGAATTGCTGCACCTACCCCTGCACCAGCCCCTGCACCCCCACTAAGGCCCCAACCATCTCCCAGAACAGTTACTCAGGGCTCCAGTGTTGTTTGCTACCGGTGTGGGAAGCAAGGGCATATAGCCCGAGTATGTCGAGCGGTGCTCCCAGATCCCAGTCTGCCCTGGACTCACCGACCCCAGCCTGCGACCTCCGCAGAGAGCACCACGCCCCACTCAACGCAGCATTTAAACGCCTAGAGCCTGTGGTAACTGGGGCAACCATGGGCAAGCAGCAAGACCCCCCACTGCAGGTGAGCGATACTGATGATGGAGTAGAGGACATTCCTATTGTGGGTCCCAGGAATGAGGGTGAGGTGGAAGTCAATGGATTAAAGTGCAGGGCTCTTATCGATTCCGGCTCTCAGGTAACCAGTATTACTCACGGATACTGGTGCAACCACCCTGACCTCCATGGACAGAAACTACGGCCCTCTAAAATACCCATAGCAGGTGCAGCAGGTCAGGATGGGCCTTACTCTGGTGTCCTGCGTATTAAGTTGAAAGTGCTGGGGAAAGAGTTCCAGAGAGTGCCAGCTTTTGTTGTCCCTGACTCCGAGTATCGCTCCTCCGTCCCACTGCTTGTGGGAACTAATGTCGTCCGTGCCGCCAGGAGGCACCTCCAAGCAACCTATGGGGAGCAATATCTTCAGCGGGTGAAGGAAAGCCATCCAGAGTGGTACACAGCTTTACTGGAAACTGGCAACACTGAATATACAGGAGCAGACGACATGGTGGGCCCTGCTGTGTACACTGGCCGTAAAATACGCATCCCGGGAGGGAAAGAGATGGACTTAATGTGCAAAATCAAAACTGGCCCACAAAGAAAGACATACACAGCGCTAATTGAAGGCCACGCCTCCATTCGGCTTCCTCAGGACCTTATGGTCGCCAAAGTTCTTGCAGATGTGAAGAAAGGCTGTGCTCCTGTCAGAGTGATGAACCTGTCCCAACAAACTGTCACAATCAAACCACACACACAGCTGGCCAGCGCCTTCCTGGTGGACAGTGTTGTGGATTTTTCAGCCACGGAACAGGGTTGTCATCAAAATGAGGAGAACAAAGAGACATACCGGTGTCTGCACCAAGTTGTGAGCAGTGGTGGGGTGGACATAAGTGAGGCAGCAGTGGAGAATGAGCGCCAGCGCGCCCTCCTAAAAGAGCTTGTGGAGAGGAATATGGGGGTGTTCTCACAGCACTCAATGGACTACGGCCACACAAAAACAGTGCAGCACGAAATCCCCCTGGTCGACTCAAAGCCCTTTCGACTCCCGTACCGCAAGATTCCCCCTTCACAGTGGCAGGATGTGAGGAAGTTGCTGACAGAAATGGAAACAGCAGGGGTTATCAGGCCTAGTAAGAGTCCATATGCTTCGCCAGTAGTGATTGTTACCAAGAAAGACGGATCACTAAGATTATGCATCGATTACCGAAGGCTTAACGCCTGCAGCACAAGAGATGCATTTCCACTGCCCAGAATAGAGGAGGCCCTGGAGGCTCTGGGTCAAGCAAAGTATTTCTCAACACTTGATCTCACATCTGGATACTGGCAGGTAGAGGTGGCGGAGCAGGACAAACACAAAACAGCATTCAGTACTCCCATGGGGCTGTTTGAAGCCAACAGAATGCCTTTCGGCCTTCAAAACGCTCCGTCCACCTTCCAGAGACTCATGACCTGCTGTTTTGGCGATCTGAACTTCACCCATCTCCTGATCTACCTTGATGATCTGATCATATTCTCTAAAACCTTTGATGAGCATCTGGAGAGGCTGCAGCTGGTGTTCGATCGACTGAAGGAGCATGGCTTGAAGTTGAAGCCTTCCAAATGTCAGCTTGTGAGAAAGGAGGTGCACTACTTGGGTCACCTGGTGTCTGCGGAGGGCATCAGGACAGACCCAGAGAAGATCAGCAGAGTCAAGGACTGGGCGAGGCCCACGAATCGTAAAGAGGTGCTTCAGTTCCTGGGATTCACCGGATATTACAGGCGGTTTGTGTGCAGTTACTCTACCTTGGCCGCGCCCCTGTACCGCCTTACCGCTGGTGACCCTAGAAAGAAACGGAGAGGGGGGAAGAAGAGGTTAGTGCCTGACCCGCCCTTTGTCTGGACTGATGAGTGTGAGGAGGCTTTTCAGTCACTGAGAGAAAGATTGACAACTGCTCCAGTGTTAGGCTATCCAGACTACAGCCTACCCTTTCTGCTCCAGACTGACGCCTCGGGGGAGGGGCTTGGTGCTGTATTAGCCCAAGTTCAGGACGGAGTCGAGAGAGTCATAGCTTATGGCAGCAGAGGCTTGAGCCCAGCAGAGACGAGGTATCCTGCACACAAACTAGAGTTCCTCGCTCTGAAATGGGCAGTGACCGACAAGTTCTATGACCATCTATATGGGCGCAAGTTCTCAGTCCAGACAGACAATAACCCCCTCAAGTATGTCATGTTGTCTGCAAAATTGGATGCTACAGGTCAGCGGTGGGTGTCTCGGCTGTCAGCATTTGATTTTGATGTGCAGTATCGAAGGGGACAGAATAATGCGAACGCTGATGCCCTCTCCCGGCTGTCTAACCAGGAGGTCACCCAAGTCCTGCAAACCTGCCCTCAGCTTGTATCAGCCAAAGTACAAAGGTGTGTAGAGGAACAATCTCCCCAACAACTGGAAAGCTCCGCTTCAGAGGGACCTGAGCATCAAGAACCTCTGTCACACACGCTCGGTGAATCCTATCAAGATGTGGGGATGGACTCTACCTGCATTGACAAAACAGGAGATTCGTGCAGGGCAAAAAGAGGATGCTGTAATCGGTCCCGTTTTGCACTTTAAAAGTGTGAACCAAAAACCGAGCCGCAGCGAGAGGATTGGTGGTGGCAGGCAGGTTTGCCTTCTCTTAAAAGAGTGGCGGAGGTTATTAGTAAGGGATGGAATAATGTATCGTCAGGTCCAAGACTGTCAAAGGGGAGGAGTAGAGCAGCTGGTACTACCAGAGAGATTTCACACATCCGTCAAGACTGCACTTCATGATGACTCAGGGCATTTAGGGTTTGAGAGAACGCTGCAGATGATAAGGGAGAGATTTTACTGGCCTAAGATGTTCCAGGAAATCAAGGCTTGGTGTGAGCAGTGTGAAAGGTGCTGCCTCAGAAAGACTCCGACTGCAGGCCTCAGGGCTCCCCTGGTCAGTATTCACAGCAGCGCTCCAATGGAACTTGTGTGTGTAGACTTTCTGACTCTGGAGAAATCAAAGGGAGGCATAGAAAATGTGCTTATTGTCACTGACCACTTCTCCCGGTACGCCCAGGCCTATCCCACTAAAGACCAAAAAGCCTGTACAGTGGCGAAGGTACTGTGGAAGAACTTTTTCTGTCGGTTTGGATTCCCAGCAAAACTACATGCAGACCAGGGGCGTAATTTTGAAAGTGCTGTGGTGAAAGAGCTGTGTAAGTGTACTGGTGTCACTAAGACACACACAACCCCCTATCACCCCCAGGGTAACGGCACCACCGAAAGGTTCAACCGGACTCTCATGGACATGCTGGGGACACTAGAGCCTCACCTGAAACCCCACTGGCATGAGTATGTGGATGCAATGACACATGCGTATAACTGCACCAAACATGACTCTACTGGGTACGCACTGTATTACCTAATGTTTGGTAGACATCCACGACTCCCAGTCGACCTGTTTTTTGGGCTTTCTACCACCAAAGAGCCATGTGAGTATAGTGAATATGTCCAGACACTGCATGACTGTCTGTCGGAAGCTTATACTCAGGCTAACCAGGCCTCACGACATGCAAAAGAGCAGCAGAAAAGGTACTATGATCAAAAGGCAAAGAGTCAAGGTTTCAGCCCAGGGGACAGAGTCTTGGTCAAAATATGTCATGTGGAGGGACGGCAGAAACTGGGAGACCGATGGGAGTCACGCCCATACATTGTGGTGAAGAAACAACCCAGTATACCTGTGTATGTGGTCCGAACAGAGGATGGTGAAAAAGAGAGAGTGGTTCACCGCAACCTTCTTACACAGTGTATGTTTCTTCCGGTGGAGCGGGCTGGTGCAGCAACAAGTGCAGGAGTTGAGTCTGACATGGGGGACTGGGAGGTGGATGGCATGGAGGTAATGGGGGAGGAAGCCGAAAAAGTGAGTCAAGGGGGGGAAGAGGACTTAAATGTCAGTGACACCAACGCACTTGATGGCCCCAGCCTGAGGAGGAACCCACAGAGAACTCGACGTCCCCCAAAGAAACTGTCTTAGTAGTAGGTGGTGAGATCAAAAGAGGAACAGCAGAAGATAGAGAGGGGCTGGACATTGTGGCAGAGGGCCATAGCAGAGAGAGTAGCAAGGCACGTATAATCCACGAAAAAAAACAAAAACAAGTTTTATTAATGGTTTATTTACTTTGCATTTACACATCTACATTTCATATGCAACTCATGGTATTAATACGTCACTTTCAGTGTGATCTGTTTTAATGTTTATGCTCATAAGTTTTATTTGTTTTGTTTTGTTTGGTCTGATGGCTGGGACGCCATCAATTAAAGAAGGGGTAGATGTAAGGTAGTAATGTAAATCCGCCACAGGGTGGCACTGTTACGCTGTATGTTCCCCTGGGAATGCCGCAAATGGCGATGTTTGTCCCTCTTGCAACACCGTACCCCTAAGTCTTGTCCCGGGCAAAAGGCTACGTTGATCACATGGTTTTTTGTTTGTCTGCCGGAAGGTGAGCAGTGTTACTGGCGGTCTGCATTATCATAAAAATATTGATTTATATCGCACATATTGTCTAACTGTTTATTCTGTGGTGTTAATAGACAAGTTTGCTTATAACCTAGTTAAAGTTTGATGTCGAACATTGTATTTGGCAAGAGAAATGTGACAAAAAGTGTTGGCTAGCCTGTTGAGCATTAGCATAGCATATAACGCAGGATGCAGTATTATTTGAGCAGATTATACATGGTTTTTTGTTTGTCTGCCGGAAGCTGTGAGTATGATGAGGCCAGCGGCCAGCTGACTGATGAGAGGTGAAGTGTAGGCGAGTGCCAGTAAAGTGTCCAGGTCTCAGCCACGATCCCACGCCTCCGCCTCCTTCCTTTTCCACGCAAACATCATACTACAACAAACACAACGCAGAGTCCCAGGGCGTGTAGGGAGACGACGGCCGAACGCAAAGTGCGGGTTACATGTATATAAGGGGGTTTCGAGAGGTTTTGTGTGTGTGCGTGTTTTCGGTCTACCAGCGGTCGACGTGCTAAACGCCGGTACGGAGTTAACCAAACTCACCAGGGAACATGGGCTTAAAGCGTTGCCTAGTTTCCCGTGTTGGGTGGAGGACTGTGCTTTGGCAGTCGGAGAGGTTGTTGGTCACAGCAGCGTTAAATCTGCTGCTAGGATGAACGGCGCTGTGGTGATTTTTGTCGACGCTGTAGCCAAAGCAAACAAAGTGGTTGAGGCCGGCGTTGTTGTTAATGACAGTTTGGTGTCGGTGTCGCCGCTCACCACGCCGTCGACAAGAGTCTCCATTTCAAACATCCCGCCGTTCAGCTCCGATGAGTTTTTGACAAGAGAGCTGTGGAGGTATGGAAAGGTAGTTTCGTCGATCAGAAAACTGTCGCCTGGCTGCAAATCGCGGCTGGTGCGACATGTAGTTTCACACAGACGACAGGTTCAAATGATCCTGAACAAGAAAGACCAAGACTTGGATGTAGCTCTTAGGGTGAAGGTACATGATTTTGACTACGTCATCTTTGTACACTCTGGGACCTTGAAGTGTTTTGGCTGTGGAGGAGAGGGTTATTTGGTTCGGGCATGTCCTGAGAAACACTCCTCTGAGGACAAAGCGCAGCGTGAAGGAGAGAGCGGAAATAAACAGGGTGAGACCAGGCAGAACAGCGAAGAGACAACATAAAAGGGACAGAGTGAAACAAGGCAGAACAGCGAAGAGACAGCAGAGAAGGGATAAGAGTCCAGACCACACGGACAAAACGGAACCACCCAAATAGAGTGGAAAGTCTACAAAGGAAAACGTAAATGTTGAGAAGGAATCACGAAGTGAACAGGCAGTGGCATCAAACACTACAGGTGGAGGTGCAGAAGGTGTAGTGTTGAGCAACAATGAGGATTTGGTGGAGGACGACAAAGTCTAGTTCTCCTGCACTAAAGAGAAAGCAGTTGGCTAAAACGAGTGGATCTCAAGCCAAAAGAGGAGCATTGATAAGGGAGAGAAGCAGGCAGTATGAGGAACAACTGTCTGAGTTTGAGTTGGGTATGGAGCAAGAGGAGGAGGACGGGGATTGTGGTATAGACAGCCAGGTGCCTGTATTAAAGGAAAAACAGCACGAGGTACAAATGTCGGGAGATGAGTCTAAGGAGGACGGTGGTGGTGTAGACCAGTGTTTCTCAACCGGGGGTCCGCGGACCCCTAGTGGTCCGTGGTGTAATTGCAAGGGGTCCGTGAAAATAAAATATCTTTAAAAAAAAGATCCTATGACATTTATAGAAAAAGGATTATTTTACTCAAATGTGACTGAGACCTTTATCTACCTAAACTATAAAGGGTAACAGGACTTTTTTCTCTAACTACATCTGTTTCACAAGTGTAATTTATTGTATTTTAATAAGAGATCTCACTCCCGTTTGCATTGTTAAAAGTTACTGCATAAAAATTCTGTTGTTACATATATCTGAAAGTTACTGAATACATATTCTGTTTTGTTATATATATCTGAAAGTTACTGCATAAGAATTCTGTTTTGTTAACTATATCTAAGTTACAACTGAAAGCTCTTATTTTTGCCCCAAAGAGTGAATAAATGCTATAATGCAATTTAAAATGCAGTTTCTACTGTTTCTATCAAATTGCAACCCCCCTCCCCCAAGATCAGGTGGAGGGGTCCTCAGGGTAGATCAAAAATACGCAGGGGGTCTAGGACCCCAAAAAGGTTGAGAACCACTGGTGTAGACAGCCAGCCTCACACTTCCCCCCCCAGTTGTCAGGGTCGACAAATCAAGAATACTATGATGCCCGCCGAATCAAGAATTTCTTGCAAAAAACAAAAAATTCGAGGAATGTCAAAATTGAGGACTTTTTTGCCGACAAAGAACTGTTTATGCACTCTGTTCAATCTCAGATGAGAAAAAAAGAAGAATGGGGCTACACTGAGCAGGAGGTGTACAGGTTGAGGAAAATGGTTCAGAAGCTCAAACAGGAATTACAGCATGGAGAGTCAGAAGCAGTATAAGACAAGTCATTTCCCGTTCTGCTCAATGTTGTTCTTTTATCATGTGTTGTTGTTTCTCTCATCAGTCTCGATAGCCAACTTCAAGGTCTCAATACTTAACCTGAATGGAGCAAGAGACGTGAGAAATAGAGCATATCTCTTTGAATTTGCAAAACTAAAGCTCGTTGACGTCATGTTTGTCCAGGAAACACAGTGATATAATGAATGCCACTGACTAGAAGAAGGAGTGGGATGGTGATGTTGTCCTAAGCCACTTGAGTAAATGTATTGGAGGGGTGGCTCTCCTCTTTTCTAAAAACTCTTTACCACAATCTTATGTGGTTGAGGAAATAGTGGAGGGTAGATTGATGGTAGTTAGAGCCAAATATGAGTCCTTCACTTTGGTGTTTGTAAATGTGTATGCTCCGAATGCAGGGCCTGACAGAGCTCAGTTTTTAACTGACATCAGTGCAGTTTTAAGTCAGTGTGGACCTGAAGAGTTTCTGTTTCTGGGAGGGGATTTTAACTGCACAGAAAATTACAACATGGACAGGAATCATATTGAACCCCATGCTGCCTCCAGATGTGCAATCAAGCAGTTGATAGTAACTCATAGTTTGGTTGATGTGTGGAGAGAGATGCATGAGGATGTCAGGCAGTACACCTGGGTTCATAGTAGAGAAGCATCTCTTACTATGGCACGGCTGGATCGTTTCTATTCTTTTAGGCATAATTTCAGTATCTTTAAAGAATGCAGTATTATGCCCGTAGGTTTTTCAGATCATTCAACGGTGACATGCAATGTTTTCATTGCAAACGTAAAGCAAAAGTCTGCTTATTGGCATTTTAACACTGCTCTGCTACTAGATGCACACTTTAAAGAAACCTTTAAATTTGTTTCGGATATTTTCAAAACTATGAAGGGGGAGTTTACATATTTGAAACAGTGGTGGGATTATGGGAAAGTGCAGATCAAGCAGCTTTGTCAACAATACACTCTCACTGTCTCTCGTAACATTACCAGATCTATGAGGGATCTAGAGCCTGAAATAGTGGAGCTGCAGACTTCTGCAGGGTCCAAAGGAAACCGAGGCTGTGTTGAAGACCTCAAGTCCAAAAAAGCCTTGCTGGCTGACTTGCTAGGTGTTAAGGCACAGGGGGCATTTGTCCGGTCTCGTTTTCAGAGTGCCGCCCTGATGGACTCACCTTCAAAGTTTTTCTTCAGCCTGGAAAAGAAGAATGGACAAAGCAGGTTCATTCACGCCCTAAAGTCATCAACAGGGCACCTGCTGACTACAGCCAATGAGATCCAGAAGAGAGCTGTGGATTTTTACTCTCTCCTGTACAGCAGTGAGTACACCGAAAATGAAGGGGCATTTGACTCCTTCTGCAGTGGGCTGCCCAGAATTTCAGAGGAGAGTGACGAGGAGTTGGCGGGTCCTCTGACTGCAGAGGAACTGTCTACAGCGTTGCAGAGCACGCAGGGGGGGGGGAGGCCCCTGGGATTGATGGACTCCTGCCGGAATTCTACAAAGCGTTTTGGTCCGAGTTGTGTGACGACCTCATTGAGGTCTTCGCTGAATGTTTTAATGACTCCTTGCCCCAGAGCTGCAGGAGAGCTGTTCTGACACTGTTGCCAAAAAAAGGTTACCTGCAAGATATGAAGAACTGGTGCCCGGTCTCTCTTCTGTGGGCAGACTACAAACTGCTCTCCAGAGTCCTGTCCAACAGACTGAAGAAGGTGATAGACCAAGTCATCCATCAGACCCAAACCTAGTGTGTGCCCGGCAGGTCCATTGTTGAAAATGTGTCACTAATTCGGGATGTTTTGGAAGTCTCCGGTCCATTGGGCATTGATGCTGGTCTGGTTTCCTTGGATCAGGAAAAGGCTTTTGACCGGGTTGAGCACCAATACCTTTGGAAGGTGTTAGAAAGGTTTGGCCTCAGCCCTGGACTTGTTGCCAAGATTAAGGTTTTGTACAAAGATATTGAGAGTGTACTGAAAATTAATGGTGTTTTGTGTAAACCTTTCAAAGTATGTAGAGGTATAAGACAAGGCTGCGCACTGTCGGGCATGCTCTATACGCTTTTGATTGAACCGTTATTACACAATTTTCGCTCTTCTATTGGTGGTCTGTGTTTGCCTGATCTGGGCACAAGAGTTGTCTTATCTGCGTATGCAGATGATATAGTTATCATCATAGAAAGTCAAGATGATGCTGATCTGATTGAGAAACTTGTGGAAAGGTTGGGAATCTTTCAGCTACTAAAGTAAACTGGGCAAAAAGCGAAGCCTTAGTGGTTGGAAAGTGGTCTGCGGGTCTCCCTCAGCTGCCAGGGGGGCTAAATTGGAAGAGGGGGGGTTTCAAGTACCTAGGAGTGTTTCTGGGTGATGACCAGACGGTTCGGAAAAACTGGGAGGGGGTGGTGGAAAAGGTGGAGGGGAGATTACAGAAGTGGAGATGGCTGTTACCACAGATGTCTTATAGGGGAAGGGTTTTGGTTGTTAATAACTTGGCAGGCTCCACACTCTGGCACAAGCTAACCATTCTGGAGCCCCCTGCCAGATTGCTAAAAAAAAGTACAGTCTATCTTTTTGAACTTTTTTTTGGGATAACCTGCACTGGGTACCACAGAATGTACTATACCTACCAAAAGAGATGGGAGGGCAGGGTTTGGTGCATCTGGAGAGCAGAGCAGCAGCCTTTAGACCACAAATTATACAGCGCTACCTCACAGGGACTGATGATGTGCTGTGGAGACCTCTCATGAGTGTTATTTTAAAGAAGGTACAGGGTTTGGGTCTAGGCGCTTCTTTGTTTCTAACAGACTGTATTCTTAAGAACATGCATGACCTGTCACCCTTCTATTAAGGATTGTTTAAAGCTTGGACTCTATTCAAGTGGTGCAGACTGGAGCCTACAGCATCTCTGTTTTGGCGTCTGGACGAACCCCTAATCCATGGGGCCAGACTGGACGTTCAGGATGACAGCAAACCAGGTCTCAACTGGAGACTATGCTCAGCTGGAACTGTTAAGCTGAAGCACATTGTGGATGCTGCAGGCCCAATGCTTCTTGACACAGAGGCAACGGCTTCACTGCTGGGATTGAGGTCAAGCAGACACACCAGAGACGTTCTGAATGCATGGCTTAGAAGACTCACCAGGGAGGAACTGGTCATGCTGCATGACTATGCCATTGGAACCGAGGCTCCTGATAATGGAGATCCGTTCCCCGAGTTGGGCCTCCAAATAGACCAAACGGGTCTAACAAGACCTTTGCTGGTGCCAAATTTGGCTACTAAAATGGACCTTTATATGTTAGATAGTAAGGTCTTGTACAAATGTTGTGTTGTTGCCATGAACAAGAAAACACTGAATGAGAGAAAGGACACTATATGGAGAACAAGGCTAAAAGTGGCGGATGATTGTAAACCAGTGTGGAGGGTGCTGTATAAAGCCCCGCTGAACAAAAGGTCAGGTGACTTGCAGTGGAGGATCCTGCAGGGAGCGCTGGCAGTCAACAGTTTCATCTCTAAGATTAACCCAACTGTTTCTGTTAAGTGTCCTTTCTGTCAGTCGCCAGAGACAATTTTTCATTGTTTCATGGAATGTGAAAGACTTCAGGTGCTCTTCGAAGCTCTACAGATCATATTCTCACACTGTGATGAACGATGGAATGAAACTGTTTTTATCTTTGGTGCTGGGTACAAGAAGAAGGATGCGGAAAAGTGGCAGCTGCTAAATTTTGTAGTGGGGCAAGCTAAGTTTGCGATTTATAGGAGCAGGAAAAGCCTGATTAAAAATGGTTCGGAGGAAGATTTACTTCCGTTGTTCGTTGCAAGGGTGAAGGCCAGAGTCCGAGTGGACTTCAGCTTCCTCACCTTAACGAACAACTTGGATGAATTTATTTCGCGGTGGTGTTTCAAGCCATTTGTTCAGTCATTGAGAGGCAACTAGTATTTCATTCTGTTTTTGCATAATATTTCTTTTGACCCTTTGAAAGTATGTGACTTGGACCACTGTCCCAAAAAAAGAAAGGAAAAAAAAAGGAAGACTTTTCTGGATGTCTTAATGTGAAGGAGTTGCTCATGTTGATGTTGTGAAATGGATTTGTCTTTGTTGGTTTTTTGTTTTTTGTAAATTAAAGAGCTCTTAAAATTCAAAAATGTTCTCTCTCTCTCGCTCTGTCTCTCTCGCTCTGCCCCTCTCTTTCTCTCTCTATCTCTCTCTCTTATCATTCTCTACATTTGTTACCATTGAACGTCTCATCTCATTGTACTACATAAATTGATGCAGATCATCTCCCTGGGTTGTTTGTGCTATTTTTACCCTCTGTCATGGCTGGAAAATTATTCATGAATGTCGAATCACCTTTGATTTTTGCAAATATGAATGTATATATTTAACACTGCAATTGCAAATATAATAACAACATAGTAACAGTGATCACAATGTCATTACTCATGGAGTGAGTCAGCAGCTTCAGGTTCCTCGGGGTGAACATCAGTGGGGACCTGACCTGGTCACACCACACCGGCATCGTTGTCAAGGCAGTGAAACGATGGCTGTTCTTCCTCCGCAGGCTGAGGAAGTTTGGCATGGACTCCAGGATACTTTACATTTAATGTAGAGAGTCTATAACTTCTACAGATGCATCATTGAGACTATCCTGACTGGCTGCATCACTGCCTGGTATGGCAACTGCACCGCCCTCGACCGCAAGGCTCTACAGAGGGCGATGATAACAACGCAGCACATCACCAGGACTGAGCTACCAGCCATGCTGGACCTCTACACCCAGAGGTGCAGGGAGAAAGTCTAGCAGATAGTTGGGGACCGCAGCCACCCCAGCCACAAAATTTTCACTCTGTTACCATCTAGCAAAGGTACCGGAGTATCCGAGCCCAAAGGCTTAAGGACAGCTTTTACCCACAAGCCATGAGGCTCCTGAACAGACAATAAACTGCACACACACACATATATCCCTCTCTCTCTGCCCCCTTTTCTCTCTCTCCCTCTGCCTCCCCTCCGCCTCTCTCTCTCTGCCTCCCACTCCCTCTCTCTCTCTCTCTGCCCCCTTCTCTTCTCTCGCTCTCCTGCGTAATGCACATGCTTCACTTTATTCTGCACTGTTAACTTTCAGCCACACCACTCCTGCACTATGTACAGATACATTAGCATATTTATTATGACTACATACCAGGGTGTCTCCCCTGCCTGCCGCCCAGTGACTGCTGGAATAGGCTCCAGCATCCCCACGACCCTGAGAGCAGGATAAGCGGTTAAGATAATGGATGGATTAAAACTACATACCTCTGTGTATACTGTTATATTTCTATGTCTACTGTTAATCTTAGATTTGACGTGTGACTTTAGTTTAGTTTACATTTAAGTTAACTCTTCTGCGGCCTGTATGGGTTATTCTCATATTACGTCACATATCACGTGACGGCAACACATCCGCCATGTTGGAGGACGGATACTGTGTTGCTCTCGCTGCGCGATGCTAAACGTTTTCTAAACAGTCAGAGTGGACAGAATTTTTTTCAAACTTTGATTCATACAGAATAGGTATCGTGGTTCGATATTTTACAGTGGTTATAGACCCATGGAAATGGCATTATGAGCATCGTGAGTTTCCTTAATGTGACGTGTTTCCGGATGAAAACGTCGTTAGGCGAGGGGAGGCACCCGGTTTGATCAAACACCCCAGATTCCTCGAAACGCGTAAACTCGTGCCATTTCTGGCGCAGCCACTGGGTTTTGGGGAAGGGAACCCCAACGTCCAATGGCGATTGGCGAGAGTGAAAGTCGTGACCGCGCATTTACGTTACAGGTTTTACAAAGTGGTGTGAGGGGAGGGGGCGGGGCCTCTAAATGACAATTGTCATATTTTATTGGACGAGCTTTTTTGGGGTACGCCCCGAGTGCAGATGTGAGTCTCTCACAAGCAAGCAAGCGTTTTCAAGGAAAAGAATGGATTTTCCTCGATAGAATTTCAGGCCGATTATTTTTTTGTCAAATATTTGGCACGATTTGTTATAAAGATGCATATTAGGTGCCAAAAAAAGATAACACAATGAAAAACAAATTTTTCGTTTTATGGGGTCTTTAAGTTCTGCGCTGTTTCCGTGGTTCGAATCTGATCCTTAGCGCCGTTAGGCCAGAACTTTGAAAAATGTATTTTGCAAAGTGTTTTTCGAAGAGTGGATCACAACTGCGATGTTTATTGTCCGATTTTCGCTTAAAATTTCGTTCTTGTAAACACAGGTCGACAATGTGAACTTCGGTGGTTGCTAAGGTCTAGCTGTACACCAACATGGCGGACTTGTTTGTTTTCAATGAAAAAGTCACGTCATTCAGAATAACCCATACACTGAATTTTAGCTTACATGTAGTCTATTTTGTAGCCATTTTAGCTTTAGTTTTCCAGTTCTCAGACTGTACTGTAAATATTGTAATTGTATGGATTTTTTGTTAAGTTTTATATTTTTTAGCTTCAACTTAATCTGTTATACTTTAGCTTTTTGAGGTTGAACTGCTGCCTAAGCATTTCATTGCCAGCAATGCCTGCTACGCTGCATTGTTGTGCATTTGACAAACAAAAAAACCCTTGAACTTGAATTTTCTTTCTCTTAGTTCAGAAAATATTTATTTATTTATAAAGTGTGCGTGCATGCGTGTGTGTGTGTGTGTGTGTGTGATGTTTTTGCAGCCCGCTGCAGGTATAGAAAACGACGGGCATGAGTTCAAGTTTGATTTTGAAGGGTGTTAAACAGCCGTATGATAAAAGTACCTCAGAAATTTGCACTTATTTTGCAGAAAAATTAGCAGTTTGCTCACTATTACTGTTTTCCTCCACGAAATCATTGGAGGACACAGGCGGCAATGACAAGAACAACTTCTCACCCAGTGTTATCCTTTGTGTTAGTTTGCTTTGAGAGGTCTTGGGTCATGAAACATATGACACATTTAATGACTGTAGCATTATTACAATTCCTGTAAGCACATTTTAACTTTTTTTAGCTGCATAATGTTCAATCATAGTGATATAAAGTCTGCTGTGATAACGTTAAACATATACGTGTGAGATGTATCCGTCCAAATGGAAAAAGCTTTAATTTGGTTTTGCTTGGAGCACGGCAAGGTGAAAGTTTACCTTAGGGCTACACTAGATAACTCGACCGGCAGATGTGCCTTGAGTCTGAATTGAATCAAAGTGAAGCCGTTATGATGGAAGACTAGATCGCTGTATGAGTCAGTGACATCTCATGATTAACAGATGCAATGAGGAAGTGTGGGGATACCCAATACTGCTGTAGGCTGATTGGTAGCCTATGTCTCACCCCTGAGTGTGTGAGTGAGTGAATGAGCATGTGTGTTTGTGTTTGTGTGTGTGTGTGTGTGTGTTTGTGTTTGTGTGTGTGTGTGTGTGTGTGTGTGTGTGTGTGTGTGTGTGTGTGTGTGTGTGTGTGTGTGTGTGCGCGCATGAGAAATGTCATCATTTATAATAGTACAACCAATGTTAGCCATGGGTAAGGCCAGTTACAAAAAAGAAATTAACATGTTGTTGTAACTGGTGTTGTTGGTCCATCTGGAAAGGCTTTGAAGGCACATTGCTGAATATAAATAAAAAGGAATAGGTCCCTGTGAAGCACACCTGCTATTAGTGTCCTTAATGGTTTCTTTTCATTATCAAGACCCAGAGGCTACGAGTGATCGTAGCCAGACATACATATAACCGTACAACGTGAATGAGATGTGAGGCCAAATTAAGTAATACAATTTGGGTAGCCCTGTTTCACCTCACAGTAATTGTATTCAACTTTCTTTTCTGGTGTCGCCTGTATAATGTAATGTGATTGGCTGAACATAATCACAACGGCGTGGTGCTACTGTTCAACAAAGCAAGGGTTGATGGAAGCCATGTTTAATTGTTGTACTGATTCTAGATGGAAGTGTCAGCATTCACCTACAACACCTGGTAGCGGGTGGTAATTCAGTTGATTCAGTCATTGAGATTTTGCTCGGTAGAGATATAGTTTGTTTTTCTTTCCGTTATCGTGTACCTCAAATTTCGTCTACCTCCCCAAGCCCTGAGTGCTTCAGTTTGCAGATTACAACTACAAGACACTTCAAGAGGATGGCATGGTGTGTTTACAGTTGCAAAGCCCATAAAATAAACCAGGAATGCCTTTTTAAATAAACAAGAGAAGAACACATACACAGATGAATAAAGACAGGCCAACTCACACGCATATTCTTTATCGACACAATTGCTTATTGGAAAGGATGAGATTAGATTTACTTTGGCATCTGGTGGTAGTTAGTAATATACTGAATCTATGTTGTTTTATATAGATACACTGACCAGCCAAAGCATTAAAACCACATGAGGCCACTGCCATCAGGGAATATGTCTGTGAATGTTCTCATTCATCCAGGTCATGGTTATCCTTTGGATAACATCAGGGAATACTGTTGCCATGAAGGGGTATACTTGGTCTCCAGTGATGTTTAGGTAGGTGGTACATGTCAAAGTAACATCCTTATGAATGCCAGGACCCAAGGTCTCCCAGCAGAACATTGCCCAGAGCATCACACTGCCTCTGCCGGCTTGCCTTCTTCCCATAATGCATCCTGGTGCCATCTCTTCCCCAGGTAAATGACACATATGCACCCAGCAATCCACATGGTGTAAAAGAAAACGTGATTCATCAGACCAGGCCACCTTCTATTGCTCCATGGTCCAGTTCTGATGCTCACATATCCATTGTAAGTGCTTTCAGCGGTGGACAGGGGGTTATCGTGGGCACTCTGACCAGTCTGCCGGCTACACAGCTCCATACACAGCAAGCTGCGATGCACTGTGTGTTCTGACACCTGTCTATCATAGCCAGCATTAACTTTTTCAGCAATTTTAGCTACCGTAGCTCTTCTGTGGTATCGGACCAGACGGGTTAGCCTTCACTTCCCACGTGCATCAATGAGGCTTTGGTGCCCATGACCCTGTTGCCGGTTCACTGATTGTCCTTCCTTGGACCACTTTTGGTAGGTACTGACCACTGCATACTGGGAACACCCCACAAGACCTGCCGTTTTAGAGATATTCTGACCCAGTTGTCTAGCCATCACTATTTGGCCCTTGTCAAAGTTGCTCAGATCCTTACACTTGTCCATTTTTCCTGCTTCCAACACATCAACTTCAAGAACTGACTGTTCATTTGCTGTCCAATATATCCCACCCCTTGACGGGTGCCATTGTAAGGAATAATCAATTCACTAACCTGTGGTTTTAATGTTTTGGCTGATTGCGGTATCTGCTCTGCTAGTTTAGTCTAGGGTAACATGAGGGGAATGGTGAGATATTACTGTCTGTTGTCGGGTATCATGGGTATCACATCTGTAAAATAAACAACCTCACTTATTGCTCTACGGTTGACTATAGTATGTGGAGTATGTTACATTGAACAAAGAGTTGCAAACCATGCTTTCTGTCAAATTAATATGACTTTATTTTGCATGTGTACAGATATGTTTCCCTTGCTACATCTGCGCTGCTGCTGTACCAGATGCTAGAGGACCGCCGGGCAACAGGACTCTTATGTGTGACTCTACTGAGAGCTTCCCAGTTTCAAAATGGAGACATATCGTGGTTTTCTCAGGCTTAAATGATTGCTCCATTGGATTAGCAGTCAAAGCCCAGCGAAGAGATTCAGCAACTTGGTAAATTTCTAAATACTGAGGCTATCGGTGACATTTTTTGTCCCTACTGTTCTAAATCAATCAATAAGATTTTATTTGTATAGCACTTCTCATACAAACAAATGTAACACAAAGTGCTTCACACAATAAAACAATGAAATCAATAAAATCCCCCCCTACAAAAAATAAATACATAAAAGTACAGGCAAATTCTAGAAAAGTACAAACAAGTTTAAAACTGAGTTAATGAAATAAATAAATAAAAGTGCCATAAACACAGATTAATTAAAAGTAACAACAGAGCAGAATATATAAAAATAGCAAAATATATAAAACACACACACACACACGCACACACGCACGCACACACACGCACGCACGCACGCACACACACACACACACACACACACACACACACACACACACACACACACACACACACACACACACACACACACACACACACACTATGAATTTAGCTGTAGGCTGTTTTGAAAAGTAAGGTTTTTAACCTGCTTTTAAATGTGTCCAGTGTGGGGGCCTCTCTCAGGTCCTGAGGCAGGGCGTTCCATTTACTTGTAGTCCATGGGCCAGAGCCCAAAATTTCCTATTTCGGTACACTCAAGGTGGCAAAACTTACTTATAATTTTTTGAAAGGATCCATGTCTGTAGATGATATTTTGGTATGATAACCATTCCTGAGTGGCAGCTGTATCACAGTTATCAGCTCATGAAGTTAACCACCCCCTAAAGTAAATTGCATTTTAGACGCTGGTGCATATCCTGGTTTAGCCTCATGGTCAGGACATTTTTCAATGTTCTATAATATTGTCTTTGGTATCATTTTAAAGGGGACCTTCTTAGCTTTCATTCAAGCCCTGTTGTGGATATTTCTCACAAATATAGAGGTCACTTGAGCTCTTCAACCCGTCAATAACACACATCTTTCTGCAATGTTCGCCTAAACTATATACTTTCTTTTAGCCCTGTGGCATCTAGGAATATCAGGGACGCAAAACACAAAAACTGGAATACTCACGGGACTGTAAAGATTCAGGAAATGTATAATATACCGATACTATTTCATTGTGTGAGGTGATTGTGAACCTTAAATTAGAAGGGCATTATTACTAAGAAACTAACTAGACCAAAGCCAGTTAGTCCATGGGTCAGACCAGATATCGATATCACCCAAGGTGACACAACTTCACTGGTGCCATTTTATTTGGTACACTAACAGAAGGAAAATAATACATGATAACCTTTCCAAATGAGCAGCTATTTCATTTTTCTTTCAGGAAACCTGTTTCTGTGCCTCTCACGATTGTGTATTTGCCCAGATTTTTACAAATATAGCATTTCAACACCCCTGGTACTGATTAGCCTAGCTTAAACTCTGAGACAGTTCTTAGTTGGCCAACAACCAAGGATAACCTGTACTGTGTACTTCCATTCATTGTGCTAAGCTAGGCTAACGTGCAGCCAGATAGCTTTCTACTAAACACATATAGAGGAAACTGGTATCTATCTTCTTGTCTCACTCTGGAGAAGATTGTAAGCTAATTTCCCATAATGTTAGCATGTTCTTTTAATGTACTATATGTTAATATGATTAGTTAAAGTGGCTACGAGGAACTTTCATCTTGTGTTGATTTTAGCGGCCTCATGTGGACAAAATACAGCTGTTGCATAGCAACTAGGTAATGTATCTATTTGTGGCTATGTAAGATAAATAATGGTAATATGACGCTGGAGAAGCAAAGTAAACTTTGTTTTAGTAGTGTTCATACACCTAAGTTACATGTATTTGTTTGTATGTGGCAGGTGAAAACTGACTGAATATGGCCACTGGTGAACAAGCAAGTTTTTACCCAATACCAAAGCGCCCACGGGTGGAGTGCATTATCCACTGTTCTGATGATACAGATAAGCTGGTTTCACTACAAAGTGTCGACTCATGGAGAACTCTGCTCAGGGCAGCTCAGATACGAAATCATGCACCAGTTTTGAAACTGGCAAAAGACATTCCTGAGGGACAGATTCCAGCAATCTACTACCACAGAAAGTGTCGCAGTATCTTCACTATGAAGCAAATTCTTGATGGCCTCCTTGCAAAAGAAAAGAAAAGTTGTGTCTCTGCTGAAGAGAAACAATCTAAGAGAGTAGCTCGACATGCTCCAAGTACATCTAGGACTTATGATGCAGAGTGCATATTTTGTCAGAAAAACAGCAAATATTCCAAGAGACAGAATACGAGAGAAGTACTGGTGCAGTGTCGAGAACTGCGAGCTGATGCAAAGATCAGGAGTGCAGCCACAAAGAAAAGGGACAGCAGAATCCTTGCCATTGTGAGTAGAGACCTTGTAGCAGCTGAAGGGCACTACCACAGGTCATGCTATAGACTTTACACCAAAGAAGAGGTTTCCAAAGGAGAGGTTGCCAGCAATGAAGATGATGATGCTGCAGCCCAGTATGAAGCTGCTGTGAATAAGGCATACAATGAGCTGTTCCTCTTCATCAGGATGGAGCTTTTTGGCAATCCTCAAGTGATGACAATGACTGATCTCTCTTCTAGACTGGTAGCTTCAATGAACTCCCAAGGCATTGCCCAAGTCAAGGAATCAACCAAGAAGCACATAAGGCGAAACCTGGAGAGTGAGTTTGCTGGAGCCTTGCAGATATTCCCTGATGAGAAAGGAAAATTCCTCCTCTATCCCGATAACTTGTCCATGAGGGAACTTGCCAAAGAAAATCAGTCTCTCAAAAGGGAGCTGCAGACCCTGAAAAGTGTCAGTGCACAAGATGTTATAGCCAAAGCAGCCATCAAATTGAGAGCAGACATTAAAAGTCAAGATGTTCCTCAAACCTGGCCGCCTGAAGTCAAACCAGAAGCAGAATGTCCTACCATTCCAGAGTCGCTCATTATCTTCCTGTACTCTCTACTCACAGGCTCAAATGATCCTGATCATGCATCCCAGAGAGTGCAGTGCCTTCTGCAGTCATTTGGCCATGACATAGTATATGCAGTGACATGTGGAAATACCAAGCCTTCCAAGCACATTGTTCTGCCATTCAGTGTCAAATCGTTGACAGGAAATGTAGAGTTGATAAACATCCTCAACCGACTTGGTCACAGTGTGTCCTATTCACAGATGGAAGAGATCAACACTGCCCTGTGTCTCCAGAAACTCTCATCATCAGGGAGTGGCATTGCCCTTCCAGCTAACATCCATCCTGGCATATTCACAACTTTAGCCTGGGACAATATCGACCGTCTTGAAGAAACTGTCAGTGGTGAGGGAACATCTCACAGAGTCAATGGGATTGCTGTGCAAGCAAAGCCAGTCAACCCACTTCCTGTCCAACCCATGCCCACTGTTCCAGAAACAAAGAAGAGAAGCATTGATGGACCCCCAC
The DNA here is from genome assembly GCF_029633865.1 of Lampris incognitus. Lineage (NCBI taxonomy): Eukaryota > Metazoa > Chordata > Actinopteri > Lampriformes > Lampridae > Lampris > Lampris incognitus. The sequence goes on along the minus strand of NC_079217.1, from coordinate 22,984,787 downwards.
CAATGTTACCAACTTACAATGCTGGACAACGGGTAGGGCCACCACAAAGCAAAAAGTCAGATGCCGATACTGCAGCCAATACTAAGCTTGCCAGAGAGAAAAACCTTCTTTGGGTCCTAGCACGCATGTCACAACAAGAAGAACAGTCAGTCAGCAGCTGGACAGGCTTCAACATCCTGACTCGAGGAGAGATGACGGTCATCCCCGACAATATAGGCTATCTGCCTACCATCAATGCTCCAGCGACACAAATGTCTACTGTCAACGAGGTGCTTAACCAGTCACTGAGCATCATGCAGTGCTTAGGCCTGAGGAAGATTGTCTGTGTCTTTGACCAAGCCCTGTATGCGAAGGCTGTCGAGATCACATGGAAACACCATGACAAGTTCCATGATATCATCGTTAGGCTTGGGGTATTCCACACCATCTGCACACTGCTGGCAATAATAGGAAAGCGTTTCCAAGATGCTGGACTCAAAGACCTCTGCATTGAGTCTGGCATGATTGCAGAAGGCTCAATTGCTGGTGTTATGGATGGCCGCAAGTACAACAGGGCAGTGCGACTGCACAAGCTCCTGTATGAGGCTCTCATGCGACTGACCTTGAATGGTTTCCTGTCCTGGTTGGAAGAAACTCACAGGAATGACATGGTTCACCTGAATGAGACACTGAAGACCATTGACAGCCTTGGGAAAGAAGTCTCACAACATGCTTTGAAGGAGGTCCTCGACAACAGCTCTTGTACACGCATCATGGATCTATTTGAAGTCTACCGTGAGTTCCTTAGAGGTGGAAACGGCAGCCTCTCGAACTTCTGGATGTCCTATTTGGACATGGTTGAAATCTTGTTGGGGCTCATCCGAGCATCCAGAGAGGGAGACTGGATGCTACACTTGGCTAGCATTCGAGCAATGATCCCATGGTGCTTTGCTTATGACAGGATGAATTATGCACGCTACCTCCCCTACTACTACGCCCAGATGTCTGAGCTGCCCATCACACACCCAGATGTGTACACAGAATTCATGGAAGGAGGCTTCTCAGTCCAACTGGGCTCCACCAATCCCTTTGGCCGAATCCCTGTTGACCAAGCTATAGAAGAAACGGTGAACAAAGACACCCAAACAGCTGGAGGGACAAAGGGATTCAGCTTGAAGCCAGGAGCTGTGACCAAATATTATCTCACAGCTGAGTATAGAAGCATGTACCTCAGACAGCTGAGAGACCTGACAGGTCAAGGCAGGTGCAAATGGTCTCATCCAGATCTACAGAGTCCAAGGATCAAGAGAGATGAAGCAGATGTCCAGTCTCTCATGGACCTTATGGAGAATAACTGGCTCAATCCTATGTCCCCTGATGAGATTGATTTGGTTAGCCTCTCCACTGGCAACATGGCTCCACCTGATGTGACCATAGATCTCTTGAGAGCTCTTGAGAAAGGAGAAGAGGCCTACCAAGCATTCCAGCAAACAAGGTTAGATGCAGACCCACCACCTGTGAAATTCCACGACAAGATGACCAAGCAAAGTCTGAAAACATTCTCCAATGTCAGCACAAAACAAGCTCATGGAAAGAAAGCACAGGATGTGGTTCTGAAGGCAGATAGAAACCTTTTCAGTCACATGATCCTGGTGGCTGAAAGCAGGAAGGTGAATCTGAAGGATGTCCTTGCCTACCCATTGGGCCCACTACCATGGGCACTGGCAAATGCTGATGGGTCCTTACGAAAAACAAACAAGGCTGCACTTGCCAGAGAGCTTGAAAAGAATGTATCTCCTGCAGAAGACATCCCAATCCCATCTACTTCCATCATTGATGGGATGAGCCTGGTCCAAAAAATGAATGGCAACAACAAAACCTTTGCACAGGTGGCAGAGTCAGCCTTGACCCAGGTCCTCCATGAGGGAGCACAGAGTGGGAGGATTGATGTTGTTTTTTATGTCTATCACCAGACTTCGATCAAAGATGCTGAACGACTGAACCGGGGTGGAGACATCACTCTCCAGTACAAGAATCTTGCAGGGGGACACCACGTCCAGCAGTGGAGAAAATTTCTGTGCAGTTCCTCCAACAAGACCAGTCTCATCAAGTTTCTGGTGGAAGAGTGGAAACTCCCACGATACAAAGCTATGCTGCATGGCAAGGTGTTGTACATGACCTGTGAGGAAACCTGCTACAAGTTGACAGAAGATGGGTGTGAGGAAGCAGCAGAACTGCACTCCACACATGAAGAAGCTGACACCCGTCTGCTCCTGCATGCATTGCATGCAGCAAATGCGGGCTCAAAGTCAGTTATCATCACAGCTGAGGACACTGATGTCATGGTGCTTTGTCTTGGCTTCCAGAAGGACATCACCTGTCCCATCTACCAGAAGTGTGGGACTCAGAACCGCACACGGTTTGTCGACATCACCAAACTGGCAAGTTCACTTGGAGACAGCATCTGTGACAGCCTAATTGGCTTACATGCCTTCACAGGCTGCGACACTGTCAGTGCATTCGCTGGTCGAGGGAAGCTGAATGCCCTGAAGATAGTGAGAAAGCACACTTCCTGCCAAGAGACTTTTAGTCAACTGGGACTGACATGGAATGTGAGTGATGAGCTGTTCCAGAAAATTGAGCAGTTCACCTGTCGGATGTATGTTGCTAATAGCAGCACTGCTGAGGTGAACAAACTGCGTTACCAGCTCTTCTGCACCAAAAGGGGAGAGGTTGAGTCCAGCCAGCTGCCACCATGTAGAGACTGTCTCTTTATGCATGTTCAACGAGCCAACTATCAGGCAGCAATATGGAAGTGCTGTCTGCAGGCTAACCCTGTGGTGCCAAGCCCTACTGAGTATGGATGGACAGACGATGAAGGCAAGCTGGCCATTTACTGGATGCGCTCTCCACCTGCACCAGATGTGGTCTTGGAAATGCTAACATGCAAGTGTGTGCATTCATGCAAAATGCCAAGCTGCATGTGCCTGTCAAATGGACTTCCATGCACAGACATGTGCAGGTTACAGACCTGCAGTAACCAAAAACAGCAGGATGGTCCAGAACTGGACTTTGAACTTGGGGAGTCAGATGATGAGAGAAACGAGCAGTTTGATGAATGACAGTGTGATGATTCTGATGGTATTACTGTGGTAGTAGTCTATTGATGCACAGGATGTTGATTCTGGACTTGGTTACCCAGAGCTTGATAACAATAATGTAACCATATTCACATATACCCATTACCCTACCCATTACCATTACATATACCCACTAATGATATGGGATTACATGTATCATTGACTAAGTATATGTAAATGTCAATGTTGTTTAAAATATTAAAATAGTTCATTACCTCACTATGGTATTCCTTTTTATCATGTATTTTGATTGTGTATTTAAACAAATGTATAGAGACCAGTTTGTGACCTAACTGGCTTTGGTCTAGTTCTCATTTAAGGCTCACAATCACCTCACACAATGAAATAGTATGGGTATATTATACATTTTCTGAATCTTTACAGTCCTGTGAGTATTCCAGTTTTTGTGTTTTGTGTCCCTGATATTCCTAGATGCCACAGGGCTAAAAGAAAGTATATAGTTTAGGCGAAAATTGCAGAAAGATGTGTGTTATTGACGGGTTGAAGAGCTCAAGTGACCTCTATATTTGTGAGAAATATCCACAACAGGGCTTGAATGAAAGCTAAGAAGGTCCCCTTTAAAATGATACCAAAGACAAT